>NW_018164632.1:498015-543484 GCF_001263595.1 Phalaenopsis equestris | reverse complement strand
CGGAAGAAAAAGCTCCTTGAGGATGAAGATAGGATGGCGGTACGGTTTATGCTTTTTAATTTTGTTAATCCATTTCCTGCATAGCGTTAAGGTGAACTTTGTGTGCATATTTTGGTGTATTTTGATTTGAATTTCTTTGGACATTATTTGATCTAATTGCTTTTAAAATTCCTTTATCCGTTTGTTTTCATGAATCATAATGTGAGGACGAGCTTTACACTTATTGATGATGATTCCAGTGAAGAAGGTGATGATAAAGCTTTTACCTGGGCTTAAGATACAAAACTCTCTTTATTTCATCTATTAGCTTGCACAGGATCTACTTAGGTGTGATGGACAGATTAATGACATGTTCTTCTTTTCTGAAAATACTTACATTTTTGCAGTTTAAAGCATGCAGAAAGTAATGCTGCATTCTTTTATGTTAAAATTAATTGCATTGAGTTAGAAAATTAGCTATTTTATTCTATTAGATCTCCAACTCTGAAAGCATGAATAAACGAGTAAATGTAATTCTGTTCTTATTAGATACGACACATACTTTAGAGCTGTTTTTAAAGATCTTTAACCGTTGATATGAATGCTTAATATGGCTAACAGCTGACAGAAAATGCCTGTGGATTGGATGCTGATGATGAGTATGAGTCTGTTGATGAAGGGCTAGCGGAGATCATTTGGCAAGGGAATGAGATTATCATTAAAAAGAAAAGGGTTAAGGTTCCAAAGGGAATTACTGAACGAATTCAAGACAAAGAGGTTCAAAACATCGCGCTCACTTACTTTGCTCTATTTTTTTGGGTGTGGATAAACTGCTTAATAATTCTAAAGAAGATTTACATGCTTACCACTCAATTCCTATGTAATTACATATCTAACACCCAAATTTCAATTTTTATGTATATGCCATCTAACCTATGCTTGCTCTGAGAATTTGGTAGAACCATTGCAGGATGATGACAGACCCACATCAAATCCTCTTCCTCCTCAATCTGCTGCTTTTGCATCTTATGTACAGGGTGAAACAGCACAAGAAATGATTGATAGTGTTGCACAGCAGATTCCAAATTTTGGAACTGAACAGGTATGCTTATTAGTACTTTTATCTTTCTATCACAAAATTTCTATTACGAATGTGTGCATAATTTTCTCTATTCTCATTTTGTTGTGACACTTTTTGTTTATTTATAGGATAAGGCTCATTGCCCTTTCCACTTGAAGACCGGAGCCTGCCGTTTTGGGTCTCGTTGCAGTAGAGTTCATTTTTATCCTGATAAGTCCTGCACATTACTCATAAAAAACATGTATAATGGACCAGGCCTTACTTGTGAACAAGACGAGGGGCTTGAGGTTTGTCAGCTCATGCTTATTATGGCTTTTGAGTATCCTGATAATCGATACTTTATGCCGTTCTAATCTGAAAAACACAAATTTTGTCCTAGTCCATGTATTATTTTCCTGTCTTTAAAAAAAACTCTTTATTATTTAATTGAATTTTTTTTCTTTTGCTTTGAAGTATGCATTATACATGGTGACTTATGTGCCGTTGGTTTGGCAATTCTAAATTTGATTTCTTATTTTAAACTCATAGACTAACTTGCAACTTGAGCTGAAAAAATAAATCATTTGGTTTTAGCAGGTAATCATCGATTTGTCTATATTGATGTTGTTCAATTATTCTTTTATGTTTATTTTTTCCTCTCACCATTTGTAATTTGAGTGGATAATATAAGCTGCATTTGATTATGATGGATTAATATCACACAACCATAAATTCCTGAAGCTTCCAAATTCAATACCTCAGAATTCTCTAAAATGTTGCCAAAGATTGTGCTTTTATTTGCAACCTCATTTTGCATTTCAATAGAAAGTTTTGCTGTAGTTTCTGTTAGCTCACAATTATTTTTTCTATTTTTTTCTCTGTATATGTCCATTATTAGATTCTTCTTTTTTGTTTTCCCTTCACTTGTGATTTTTTTTTATAACTATTCTTTAACTAAAGTAGCATCAGAAATACTATCAAGGTATACTGAAATGGTGGCTTAAAGTTACAACCTGGGCTGAGGATGGGGACTAGAGTTATATTGCTTCTGTATCCTATACTGTACACATTGTTGCTATTTGTTTTCTAATTCATTTATTTTTGCTTCTTGCATTTATTGTAAGTGATTCACAATGATAGTCCTAATTAAGGGCTGTTTTTTTTTTCTGCGGGGAGTATTGCAGGAAACTCCTTTTCCTTAATTTATTTCACTTGGGTTCCTTTGCAATTTTTCTTAACATCTCTTCTTTTTTGTCATCATTCCTTACTGCATAGCCACTGGCATTGTCATGTTTCGTGGTTACGGATAGCAGTAACATGAAATGAGAATTTACAGGTGAAATTATCATTTGTTTTCTAATTGTTAAAATAATATTTGAAGATCACATTTAAGGTAGAATATAATAGTTGTCAATAGTATGTGCTTGCAAGGCCTCTAATTCAATGGCTATTGCCTACCCCAACTTAACCATGTGAGTAGTACGGTTTATATTAAAGTTTGTTTTGATAATTTATGTGATAAGGTCATTAAAAATAGTTTGATTTGAAGTAATTGGCCTTTGATAACCCCCTTCAACATTATAAAAGCTGATTCCAACCTTGGAGCCATTATTTTAGAAATAAGTGCAAATGAGAATGAGGTGATTTGATGATATATATATATATGAAGTGAATTCATTGATCAAAATGAAGTAGTTACATGAATCTAATAAAAGGGAGACCTAAAAGGTCCCCATTTAACAAGAACAAAAGAGAGTGAGGTAAAACTGTGCTAATTTCAGAAATTCAGAGTGTAGATCTGCCCTTGCTAGCCAATTAGCAAGTCTATTGCCTCTCTATGGATAAACTGGAATCTTGTGTGAAGTTGTGTGGACATCTGTTTAATTCTTCTAACCCATATCAATAAGTGCCTAGGGCAGGGCAACAACTTTGTGAGAATGTTGACTAGTAATTGGGAGTCTGTTTCAACGATCATCTGCTGGAAATTACACCTGACTGCACTGTAGATAGCACAGTAGACAACAAGAGTTTCAGCCTCCAAAGCATCCATGGAAGCAATAGGAGATTGGAAAAATTATCTAAAGCATCTATTGCCTACCCCAACCTAACCATGTGAGTAGTACGGTTTATATTAAAGTTTGCTTTGATAATTTATGTGATAAGGTAATTAAAAATAGTTTGATTTGAAGTAATTGGCCTTTGATAACCCTTCAACATTATAAAAGCTGATTCCAACCTTGGAGCCATTTTTTTAGAAATAAGTGCAAATGAGAATGAGGTGATTTGATGATTTAAATTGGTTGATATATATATATATATATTAGAGAAAACTCCACATTGAAGGATACCCGAGGTATCCACAAGAATGAAGTGAATTCATTGATCAAAAGGAAGTAGTTACATGAATCTAATAAAAGGGAGACCTAAAAGGTCCCCATTTAACAAGAACAAAAGCGAGTGAGATAAAACTGTACTAATTTCAGAAAATTCAGAGTGTAGACCTGCGCTTGCTAGCTAATTAGCATGTCTATTGCCCTCTCTATGTATAAATTGGAATCTTGTGTGAAGTTGTGTGGACATCTGTTTAATTCTTCTAACCCATATCAATAAGTGCCAAGGGTAGGGCAACAACTGTGTGAGAATGTTGACTAGTAATTGGGAGTTTGTTTCAACGATCATCTGCTGGAATTTACACCTGACTGCAATGTAGATAGCCCAGTAGACAACAATGGTTTCAGCCTCCAAAGCATCCATTTGCCCTGCCAATCCCTGAAAGCTCCACCAATCCCAGCATCAGAGTTGTAGAAGCTACCGTCAATGTTCACCTTTATCCAGTCCTTACCAGGTTTTAGCCAATAGACAAGCTTGCTGTTAAGGGTGATTTGCAGGTTTCTCTCCTCAGGGAAGTAGAAAGCTGGAAAATTCTTTAGTTGGATAATCTTCTTAATGTGGAGTCGACAGTTGGTGGCAACCACCTTGAAATCCTGCTGTTTTCCTTCATGTTTGTGTTGGTTCCTTGCCATCCTTACAAACCAAGCCACTACACAAGGAATGATAGAGAGTTTGACCTGCTGCTAGTCAGCCGAGCAAGTGTGAAAATTCTACCATGAAAGAGTTAACTTTTAGATGTGGCTTTGGTTTAATACAAAATTCCAAATTTGTTGGACAAAGGAACAACTAAAAAATAAGTGCTGAATAGATTCTTCCTCCTGTCTACATAGTACACAACATGATGGACCCCTTAATCCTTTCAGTTTCAATATTTCATCAGTGGGAAGAAGCCTGGAAAACAATCTCCAACAAAAGAAAGACATTGAGGGGGATATGAATTTCCCCCATATATGTATTCCCAAAGAGATTTTCTGGCCCTGATCACAATGAGTGTAATTGAAGTCAGCTACTGATTGAGTATGGTGTTTTTTGATAACCAGTTTATCCTTCTTAGAGGTGTCTACAAGGATTTTCACAGTGTTATTGATTTGTTGGGGGTCCGGAATATTGTGTAAGGTTTGGAGATTCCATTGCCACCTAGTCCAACAATCAGAAATTTTGAGATTAAGATTGGTGGGAGGAGGGAGAGAAGTAGCCAGCTTCCCCTCAACCATCCAATTATCTAACCAAAAAATTGATATCACCTGCCCCCAAATCCCAGATGAATAAATCTTCTGCTTGTTTTTTTACTTTAACCATGCAGGACTAGATTATGTAGTTTCCTTACCTAGCAGATACCAAAGAGGGGTGGAGGTCTCTACAATATTTTCCCCAAAGAAATTTTGCCTAGAGGGAGGATTGGGATCTGAAATGAATCCATAATTTGTAGACGTTTATATGTTTCAAGTGGATGAAGCTTTTGAAACCAAGCCCCCCATTCTGAAAAGGTTTACAAATCTTGTTCCAATTAGTCCAGTGCACTTGCTTTCTTTGACCTGACCAAAGAAACCCGTTGAAAGTTTTTTCCAGCAGGTTTTGAGTACTTCTCTCCAGAGTGACCATATGCAAAATATAAGAGGGGAATGCATATAACACATGCTTGAGTAGAATGATCCTTCCACCATTAGAATGAAAAGAGTTAGTCCAACAACTGATGGTTATGAATTTTAGTGACTACCTCATGTCTAGTTCGACCCTTGATTAAATTCACACCTAATTACTTCAGAGGAGTCGAGCTGGAACTGAACTTTGTGTAGGTAGATATCCATTGTTTGACAGGTGCATTACCCATTTACTGAATATAATGAGGCATTTCTGTGTGTTGAACTGCAAACCAAAACAGTCCTTAAACTCCTAAAGGCATTTGGATACCAGTTTGACTGCAGCTTTGGTGGCTTCAGAGAATAAAATGATGTCACCAGCATAGGAGAGGTGGTTGATAGCAATATTTGATTTGTGATTGAACTGGGTGTGAGGGGAAGTCTGAGAAAGCTGATTAAGCTTTTTTGATAAATAATCAAACACCAAAATGAATATAGTTGGGGATAGAGGATCACCTTGTTTGATACCTCTTGAGGAATGAAAGTAACCATAGCTGTGCCATTAATTAACAAGTGAGAATTATGGTTGAGCCATCTCATAATTAAAGCAGCGAAATCAGTAGAGAAACCTCTAGCCCTCAGAAGCTCTTCTATGAAACCCCAATGAATGGTGTCATAGGCCTTTTTGATGTCAAGTTTGAAAATGACATTCCCCTTTTGCAACTTCTGTCTAGATCAAGTAACATCTCTTGACCCAACAACACATTATCCACAATGCTTTTTCCTCTACTGAAGCTTAAACCAGATGGGAACTATAGGTGGTTATTGATTAAAATCAAAATCAGGTGTTTACTTTAATAATTTCGTGGTCACTCCATCTTGATGCAGAATCTGTTGGGCAAATAACCTTGCATAATCCTCTTCTCTTGCCAAATGAATCATTATATGTCTATCATCCACTAGGTTGGACCTTCCAAGCACCCAAGAGTTTCAAATCTTCAAAATATTTTTTGATGGACTCCATCTTAGGGTGGCTAATCTGAAATTTCCCAATCAAAGTGAATTTGCAAGCATCAGAGAGGGTTTGAATTTCAGTTTCAGAGAAGAAGACAGCTAGCTTCCCTTCTTTTTTTCCCCAAATGTTTAACAAAAGGACAGTCTCCTCTACCTTCAGGAGCTTCATGGTAATATTACGGGAAGACCAAGTTGTCGAAGTTCTTAAGGGTATCAAAACCTTTACCCACCACATCAGCGAAAGTAGCTTTAGACCATTGTATGTTAGTTTCCAGATCAATAGGGGTAGCAGTGGCTATCAGAAACTACAATCTAGAGGTTTTCACCCCAACCGAAGAACAAAAGTCACAAACGACAATGGAACAGTAACCTCAGTTTGAAAAAACAAACGCCCAGGAAAGAGAGAATGAACACCCAACAACAATGCTGGAATCCAAAGAGCAACAACCAAAAGACAAGGAGACAAGGAGGGAGAGGAAACACCAAAAGCAATCTTCAAGGAGAACCAGTTCACGACCATTCAGGGAGGAACCCTAACAGAGCAATCACACCAGCTGCCATTGATATATAATATGGGTGAAATGATACATAACTTTCCTTTTTTTGCATGTTTTAAATTTCTCGAGTCTCTCTATATCCTTTTGTTGGGGTAGTACTATACTTGATATCGTATGGGTAGGATGTCTCTCTTGAGCCTCTCATACAACCTTTATAATATATATGATAATTTAAATTGTATTTTTTTTGAAAAGCCCAAGGGCCGATTTTATTAAAATAGAAATGATAAATAAAGGTTGTATGAGAGGGCTCAATTGAGACATCCTACCCATACGATATCAAGTACAGTACTACCCAACAAAAGGATACAGAGAGACTCGAGAAATTTAAAACATGCAAAAAAAAGAAAAACAAATAAGTAGCTAGGGACGAGTCAATTTAGTCCGGTGGAAAGACACATGTAATTGTTACTATTTCTCATTATTTTAATATATATATATATATATATATATCTATCTGTGCGTGTGCGTGTGTGTGCCATTACAACCAAGTGACAACAATATGATATGATAATTTAAATTGGTTGATATATCTATTTTTTTTATCTATAACTTTTGCTGCCAGAATAAATCATCATCATGCTACTTGGGTTAACTTTATGTATCTACATTTGTCTTTTGTTCTTGTTGAGTTTTGCAAAAAAGTATTTATTTTCTGTATTCTTTTTGTTTTTTATTTTTAAACATTAATTATTTTTTTTTTTCTGTCTTGTATCTTCTACTTTTAGCTGTACATGACCACTTCACTCTTTTTACTATTACCTCATTTTTAATGTGTGCTACTCCCACCATCATTTTAACAAAATCATTTATCCATTGATTTTTCATAGTTTTTCTATAAATCTATTCATCTCGATGCTTTTTAATTCTATCATGCACAACTTTTCTATCAATTGCATCTTTACGGCTCAACACTTATTTTAAGGCATCGGTGGCCTTATGATGGTTTTATAAAATTTATTTTTTAATTTACTATGATTTTTTTTAATATATAGTACTCTTGAGGGATTTTGAGACTCTATACACCTAGCTTTAATTTTAAAATTTATATTTATCCTTATATAATAGGTCCAACTTCTAATACTATTGGTTGATATATACGATATGTCAACTCCTTGCTCACGAAAACTGCAAATATTATATAATGTTTTTGTTCTACTACTAGTAAATTCCATTTATCTTTTTAGCATATTTTCTATTATTCTAACTTTTGAATTTTCTGTTTCTCTTAAAATCTGCTTGTCCCATTAAAATAAAATTGAAAACATTTAATGGTGCTACACATGTGCGCCATGACTTCATGAGTAAGGGTGTCGAGAATAAAAAGCAGATTGAGACGAGATTTGCATGTAGAAAAAGGCAATAGACATGTATCTGGAAAAAAATAAATTAATTTTGAGAGATTATGATGTGCTTTAGGTTGATTGAAAGAACATTTATGGAATTTGTTCAAATTAATTTTAAATATTTATAATTAAAACTTGTTACTGACTTTAACGGTGAAAATTTGTGTTGCCGGATTGCTGAAATTGATATGATTATCTGGGTTCAGACTGCATAGGAAACATTTTCATTTATGCGCAACTAGCTCGTAATTGCATGGCACATTTTATATCTTTTATTGTCTTGGGAAGTTTTTTCTTTTACTCGTGTGCTTCCGCAAATTTTAATGCTTCTTCTCTGTTTCAGTATACAGATGAAGAGGTTGAGCGTTCTTATGAAGAATTTTATGAGGATGTGCATACAGAATTTTTGAAGTTCGGTGAAATTATTAATTTTAAGGTTGTTTTTTTCTTTTTCGAAGTTCTTTTCTATATGTAATTCTTGAAGAGCCTATTTTCTTAGCTTTTTATATACGAGAATCATAAGAGTTTATAACGAGAATGTGCTGTAAGATTTATTTTATGATGAGAATAATAGGATTGTCTTTGAACTGATTGGGATGTCAATGTTGCTTTATTGATGGTAGAGATAAAGAAATATGCTTGGTATACATTCGTTGAACATAATCTGCTATTTTTGTGATGATTTTTTTATTAATTTATAGCTGTAAAGGGAATGCTTTCGAGGATCTTGATCCTGGAGCCTATATATTTTGTTCCTGCATGTCTAAACCTTTTTATCAATGGTGCATTAGTTCATTTTAGGGTTTCAATTTTCAAATTGTCTAATTGTTTGTCTTTTATCTTTGGATTTTGTTATTATTTGATTGCTTACTTCCTATAATTTTATCTCCCTGAGAGTCATATAATTTTCAATTTTTTCGTTTGCTAACAACTTGTATTGAGCTTAATGGTCTTCTCTTTTTTCTTTTTGGCTTCTCAACCATTTCTTCTCATGGTTGCATTGAATTCTAAATTCATGGGCCAGTGTTTTAGATGCTATCTCATGTGCAGTCATATATACTTTCTTATATCTTAAACTGATATTGAAAGGCTTAGAGCTTGTTTGAGGTAACTTATGTTTTTTTTCTTTTGTTTTAAAAACATGTTTGTTTACTTCATTTTTTTTGCATGTTTCTATTTTTATTTTAAAAAATAAATTAACGAATTTTTAAAAACACTTAAAACATCTAAAGTTTTGAGTTTTTTTAAAACAACCGAACATATAACGTACCAAACATTATTTATTCCAAGTAAAAACAAAAACAAAACAAAGTAAAAAATAAAAAGATAAATAAAACTATAAGTGATCCCAAACAACCTCTAACCTTTGGTAGTTTCACACTGTTGAAAGTTAAAACTTTTTTAATGCGCTTTATACAAAAGGGAGGCCACCTTCTCCTTATCGATGCAGTAGGATATGGGTTCCAGTGCCACTTACTATTTTTCTATTTTATTATGGCTTATTATGAATTTTAACTATTCATCGTCTTCTAGCAACTTTTTTTTTTCAGTAGATTTTCTTATCTTGATCATTATTATGTTAATATCCCTGTGAAGTTTTTGTTATTATGAATCTTTCACCTAGATATTTATTTTTCATTTTATTAGAAGTAATATAGGACATGATGCCTCTTTTGTATTTTTTTAGATTTTGTTTATTTTTAGTATTTTTCTTTTAATGTTTTTCCAAAGATTTATATTTTAGTTTAGTGCTTAAGCAATTTGCTTTTTAATTTGATCATACTTGTAATATGACAACTTCTTTTCTCTTTAAATTTGTAGTGAAATTTTGATGTTGATATACTTTAATTTGAATTACATTGGAATTTTTCGTCTCACTGTCTATCCTAGCTCTCAATTTTTCATATTCTCTCTTATAATTCTTAACATAATCCTAATTCTAATCTAAAGCCTGCATTATTTAAAGCTTTCTTTCTCAGTTCTTAATTTAATTGAGTGATGTAAAGCTCTACTTTATCATTCAATTCTTTACAAGTTTGTTGTTGAAAACTTTGGCGAAGTTGACTTCGCTTTGCATGCTTTTAGGACACATTATTCTACATCAATTGGTATTTTATCACTTATTCTTCATCAACTTTTGTATCAAAGCACTTATATCTACGTTAGTTACTTTCAAAGCTGAACTATCCTTATCAAAGCTGAAAAATTTTTCAATCAGAAAGGGATCTTACCGTATTTTTTATCTTATGCTATTAAACTTTTTGTTACAAAATGTAGTTTTTCTGCATCTCTTTTCATAACCTGGCGTTCTAAATCCTAAAACCGTTTCGAAAGAACTTATCATCACGATTTATATTAACAAAATGATTATGCATATTATCATGATCACAGATCTCACAGATCTTACTATCAGGATCATTATCTTTGTCAATATCTATGTTCATTTCTAAAATGTGATCTTGTATATTGTCTGAATTCTAAACCTTATAGTTCTTGATCTTATTGTCATATTTCATATATTGATGACCAATGTCAATGCCATAAATAAAGTATTCAAATCGTTATAAACGTCGATGCTACTCTTAACATAATGATGACTGTTTCATACCATCTTTTTTATCTCAAAACAATTCTAGCATTAATATCAACGTCAATCTGATGAGCTTTATCGCCATCAATATTCCACTTTCTCTTAGGTTCTTCAGTCGATATGAGCCATAGGAATCCATTTATCTCAAACATATCTAGCATCATCATAATATGATAATGATATAGCACTGCATTCATGGTCATAGAGATTTTTCTGTTTCATGGATCCCCTCTTCTAATGCTTGTGTTTCTATTTGTGCTCTTCTCACGACATATTAATATGTCAACAAATTTTTCCATTGCTAGTTCCATCTTATTCGCCATTTGACATGCCTCCTTAAACTCTTAGGAGGAGAGTTCTCCTAAACTTGAAGAATTGATGATGGTCATCTCTTTTCTTTTTAATTTAGAGATATTTTTAATTTTTTGTGTGTTTTTTTTATATTTATCTTAATTTTCCCTTTACTTTGGACTTTTTTGCAATAAGTTTGGGCACCTTTTCTATATAAAGGGATGTTATGATCTTATGGTGAGAATATATTTGAATCTATAATTTATTGTAATTATTTATTCTATTTACTTCCTCCTCTCTTGGGTTTCCTTATTTTTCTCTTCTAATTTCTGAAATTATAATACCAATTCTCTTATAATATTGTTAGTGTTTTGAATTTATCTCTCTTAAATTCTATTTTATTTGAGTGCTTCAAATTTATACTTATTAGCCATTAATTTTCTTAAAAGATTGGCAAACTAGGTCAATATTTACTCTGTATTGCTTCACAAGCCAATTTTTTAGAACCTCGTACGTCACTATGTATTTGAGCTTTTTTTTCTTCTGTTTACCTCTAAAGGCGGCCTACCAAGTTGTCCCATCGAGTCGTTCTGCCTAGTTAACTAGGCGATGAGGGCCGAGTTGCCAGTACTGAGGGCTGAGTTTGTAGTCACTAGTTTTTTTATATATATTTACGCGTTGTACCCGACGTCATATGTTTATCATTAGTATATTGCTTATTATATAGTCTTAATTGTAGCCCTCGAGACCCCCATGACCTTCTATAAGTATGGGATCTCCGGGAGACCGTAAGGTACTTTTCAGAGCTCTTGGAATGTTTCTCTTGGGGATTTTTTTTTTCATGTGGGCTCTTTTTTTTTTTTTAAATCTCTCTCTTTTTCCCTCTTCATTTTCTTCTACACAAATTCGGTTTCAACATCTTTAAAGGTGCGGTAAATAATGTGTCTCAAATATGAAGTTACATGTAGAGATTTGTGGAGGGATAATAAAGAACTTACCAAAGAAAATCTCATCAGAGAAGATCCCATATAGGCACAACCTTATAAACTGCCGAGTAGATGCTATGATTTTGTGCTTAAATCAATGCCCAACTTAGATAACAACTTGTTCCGCATTAGTCACAAGGAGACTTTACTTTGCAGATGCTTATCAGCTCAAATGCATTTGAAGAAGGTGTTGAGAAAATGGAATACCTATGATGTTAAAAGTTCTACCCTTAAAGAGAAGTCTCCTTTCCTTTATATATTTGACTTTTATTTGATTATTTGATTTGTTTAGGTTGATTTTAAATATTCTACAAAGCATTTTCTTATTAATAAACATGAAGTGAGCAAATAGCAAATAAAAAAAATAATTCACCAAGCACTTGGAGAAATCGAATCCCCCAAATAAGTTGTTGCAAAAGAGTCTCCTAAATGCGACCACTAATCGACATTATTTAAAGATGGTTAACTTTTGTCAATGCTGAGCACAAATATCACAATTTGGAGAAAATTGACTTGATAAGAGCAATTGGTTATAAGTGCGAATTAGAAAAACTTGAGTTATGACAAAGAATCAAATCTTTGAGTGCCTAAAGGCGACGTGACTATCCACTATAGGAGAGTTGAGACCTTTAGGCAAAAGACTTGCAGGCGAGCCAAAGCCCCAGGAAGAACAAAAGTCTGCACTTAAAACAGTTACTTTGCTACCTATAATCTAACTTGCTCTAAGGTGTGGAGTATATTCAAATTGGTAGTACTCGTCGCGTTGGTGACTATCACATTCTTATTTACTCATAGGAACTAACTATATTAATAATTGACTAGAAGACTCCCTTTATTAATGGGATGAGTGGCGAGTGCAAATAAAAAAAAAATCTTTTATTCCATCTTTCAATAATAGTACAAAAGGAGATAGCATAAAGCTCTTTTTCAATATATTCAAAGTTTTTTGAAGTAATCCTTATACCCAAAGTCTGACGCCAACTCATAAAGCTGTTAACAAAGGAGAACCTACTATCAAGTTAGCCGCTATCAACTACTGAATGAAGATCTTAATTCCCTCCTCAAATATGTGGTCACAAAAGGATGCATATTGGCTCTTGTGCTTCCTCATAAGCAAGGGAGATTTCGACTTGCATTGGCGAAGTTGCAATCAACTCGCCGATTAATAGGAGCATTCTCTCTCGTAATTGGAGTCACACCCTTGTGGAATATGATGTTAGATCATATAGCAAATTCTCAATCCAATATACTTTGAGGTAATGTAATGTGTCGCATCATGTTGCTAGCCAATTTAGGTATCAACATGCATTGCAAGATTGTCGAATCCTTGATCCTAGTCACCGTTTTCTTAGGTCAATTTGATCTTTAATAATCATCTTTGACATTTTACTCCTAGCACTCTTGCATCCACATCTTCCGCAATTTGCTATTTTCCATATCACCCATCAATTTGAGAGGAAGCCATCATAGAATGTGAATGCTCATCCGCAACAAGAACATGAAACAATTCAATGAACTAAACACCTTGCAAATGCTACAATTTATAGGGCAAGATGCCTCAGTCTTAACTTTAACAATCTACTAAAAGAAGTGAGGCTACGCTCTTCCCAGAAATACTCATGGGATGGTAAATGAAGAATTTATTCATTTTCTTGTTGTTTAAAAATCTAGATGATTACTAATTGTCTTGTCTTTTTTTAAGTTATCTTCTCAAGGATGGATAGAATTGGAGAATTAAATGCATAGCCCTAAGGTGACATATTGAGTTGATGAGGGCCGAGTTACCGAGTAAGAGTTGCAAAGTACAAGTGCTGTGTAAGAATTTTTGAGGAGTTGCCGAGTACTAGTTGTTGAGTACGAGTTTTCGAGTATAATTTGTCGACTATCGATGGCCGAGTTCACAGTCTAAATTTTTTATATATATTTTAACAATGCAGCTGACATCATGTATTTAAAATTAGTACATTGGTTATTATGCATCCTTCATGAATCATCATAACACTCGAGACCTTAAACCCTGTTATGAATATGGGATCTTGGAGAGAGCTAAGCAACTTTTCAGATCTCTCAGAATCTCTCTAGAGGGCTTCCCATTTTCCTTGATGATCCTCTTTTTAACTCTCTCTCTCTCTTCCCCCCACTCTCCCTTTCCCTCTCTTTTCTATCACGCTAGTGAGATTTGGACATAACCCACATGGAAATTTGGATTCAATATTTTGTTAGACTAACACCTAAGGGCAATTTAAACTTTTATTAGTTATTATTGTTTGATATAAATATGACTTATTATGTTTAGGGTTAGGTATGCATGTGATTATTGTCTTGAAACTTAGGGTTAGGTTTTGGGTTTGGGAGAGATCGCCTACCTCTTGAATTATAGGTGGTTATCTTTTTTATATTTAGAGTTGTATCGCTTTGATTTGGCATCGTTGGACTCGAATTGTAATTGTTTCATGAGATTTGGTCAAAAAGGCGAAGTAGCAAAGTCGGTGAGGCTGCCTGGACTGTGAAGAATGATTGATGCTCTGATATGAATTTGATAGGAAATGAGACATATATCTGCCAAAATTAGGGCAAAAATAAGAGTTTATTCTGTCGATACCAGATGAAAGCAATACAACTCTGAATACATACAAGATAAGCAACTATAATTCGAGAGACATGCGATCTCTCCCAAACCTTGATTTTAACACTAAGATTCAAGGCTAACCATTTGAGAGGGATATTAGTGTTGGGAGGAAATTTCATGAAAGGGTTGAAGCCAAAGATTCGAGCAACGCTGTTTGCTGTGACCGCGATGATTTTGAGAAATTATGGAATTAGTACATTTAGTTGAAGATAAAAATGCAATGGAACGGGCTAATAGGTGCAACACATGTGTAGCATCATACCAAACTCCTACAACCATGATGATACTAAAAGCTTAAACCATCGAAGTCCAAAAGGAGGTTCAACATGATAGGAATAATGGGTCACGCCCAGAGGCGACACCCAAACGCCTTATAGGACATATTCAGGAAAAGCGAGTCAAGGCTTATGTTTTCAAATTGATGAGAAATTGCCCCAAGGCAGCATTGTAAGGATCGTATATTACTTATTCTTTTAAGTTGTGACGAGAGTGCAGGGGATGCAGAAACAGAGAAAACTGTGGTGGAGGACGAACACTCTCACTTGGATTTGGCAGAAGTCGCATTAAACTGACAATGTTAACGGAGACGGAGCCTTAGGAGAAGCAAGTCGATGCGTTATGTTATCAGTATGATGAGAAGTTTGCCCTAGGACACCGTTGTAAGGATAGGACATTAAAATTTTTCACAGGTGCAGCGAGGAGGCAGGGGATGTAGAAACAGAGTTGTGGTGGTGGAGGAGGATCACCTTCACTTGGATGTGACAAAAGTCATATTAAGCTCAGCAGTGAGGTTAACACCAAACTCCATTATAAAACTTATAGGAAAGATTAGAGAGTAGAATGTAATTGTGTTAGTAGATAGTGGAGCCACCCACAATTTCATCTCTACTCTTAAGTAGTGAAGCAACTGAGATATTTGATACATGAAGTTTTGAAATCATGATGAGAACTAGACAGGTCGAAAAGAGCAAGGTAGTTTTTAATGGGCTGATTTTGACACTGTAAAGTACTCAGGTTGTGGAAAATTTTCTTCCCTTGGATTTATGGAGTATTAATATGATATTGTGTATGAAATGACTATAATCCTTAGGGGAGATTGTGATGAATTGGAAATTTTTGACCATGGAGTTTCAGAAGGGAGATAAGATGGTGGTGCTTCATCGTGTTCCTAGTTTGTGCAAGACCTTGGTGTTAGCGAATCCTTTGAAGGTGACAACGTTGGAGTGGCCACTACCAAAGATCTTGAAGGGGTTGAGAAGATTTATGAGATTTACATGATACTACCAGAAATTTGTGAAAGGTCGTAATTCGAATTGTAATTTTCAATC
Organism: Phalaenopsis equestris; assembly: GCF_001263595.1. Classification (NCBI taxonomy): domain Eukaryota; kingdom Viridiplantae; phylum Streptophyta; class Magnoliopsida; order Asparagales; family Orchidaceae; genus Phalaenopsis; species Phalaenopsis equestris. The sequence goes on along the minus strand of NW_018164632.1, from coordinate 527,733 downwards.
AGGGAAAGTGGCGGCCTAAATTTTTGAGAAGTTAAAAAATTCCATGATGACTGGTACACTCGTCATGACTTTCTTTAACTTTTTAAAATTCTTGGTCACCGCTTTCCTCCATTGAAAGTTATCATTCTTCAGTTTCTTCATCAATAGCCATATAATCGAATTACAACCCTTCACGAACTTCTCAGCCTCTTCTAGGTGTAGTTGCCACTTCAAAACTGCCAACTTCCATGGATCCACTAACACCAAGGACTTGCACAAACTAGGGTCACCGTGAAGCACTACCGTCTTATCTCCCTCCTGAAATCCATGGTCAAGTGTTTCTAATTCATCTTAGTTTCCTTTAAATATTGCAACCATTTCATATTCAATATCACTTCAGTGCTCCTTAAATCCAGGGGAAGAAAGTTCTCCATCATCTGAATACTTTGCAATGTCAAAATCAACCCTTTACAAACTCCTCTATTCATCTCCAATTGTTCCGTTCCCATTATGACTCCAAAATATTAGAGCTTATTATGCATAGAGTTAGGTATGCATGTGATTTTTTCTTGAATCCTGGGGTTAGGTTTAGGATTTGGGAGAGATCGCTTGCCTCTCAAATTGTAGTTGCTTATATTTTATGTATTCGGAGTTTTATGGCTTTGATTTTGGATCGGCGGAAGAAAAACTTTTATTTTGCCCTAATTTCTATGGAAATCTGTCTTCTTTCTCGTTTGCTATCATAATTCCATTAACTTTTTATGCCAGTGCACCTCTATCTACATAAAAAGGTTACGTTCTTATTAAGTTGATGCACCATTTCCTGCAGTTGCTCTTTAGTTCTTTGAGACGCTTTAGTGTTTAAACAATACTATTGCTATACCTTGATATGTTCACATAATGGAATTAGCTCCTGTTCTAGTATCTAGATAAACCTTGCAAAATGGACATTTATTCTAATTAATTGAATAGCTTTTTGCTTATTTCTGCCTTGTTTGACATCTAGTTATGGCCGACTGGTTATTTTCTCCTCAGCTAAAATAGTGATTGATCTCTGCCATAGATTTTTTGTTAATAAGAAAGAATGAAAAACAAGAGCATAAAGAAGATAAATAAAACCTAATATCCTTGAACGTTGGTCAACTTCTTTTGTTTGGTTTAGATTAAGTCTCTGCTTTTAGCTCCGTTTCTCATCTGAGAATATGTTTTTTCAACTTTCTTCTCCAGGTTTGTAAGAACAGTTCCTATCATCTACGAGGAAATTTATACGTGCACTATAAATTACTTGAATCTGCAATTCTTGCCTTCAATACCATGAATGCTCGTTACTATGCTGGAAAACAGGTATTTCTTGTAATTTCTAGTTTTGAGAATTCTAAACCCTTTGCACATTTACTGGTCATTTCATGTGCATCCCATTGTAACGCTCTTTCTGTATGCTTCATTTTGCTCCCGTTTTTTTATGTGCTCTTTTTAGTTTCACTTCTACTGTTGATTATTTCCTTCTTCATTTTCAATCAGATAATTTGTGACTTTGTTGGTGTAACAAGATGGAAGGTTGCCATTTGTGGTGAATACATGAAATCCAGGCTAAAGGTATGGATGGTCATCTTCTGCCTTGTATTATACATTCAACACCCTTTGCTATGTTAAATTGTTGATTTCATTCTTTGAATGGTTGAAAATTTGCCAACAAAATCTAGTGCATGCACTTAAGCTGATTTTATTTACTAATTTGATGGTGCAAATAACTTCTAGAATTTCATGCAACTGCAATGTGTGTGTTTGGACGGTAATGTCTATATTGCAATAGATATTACCATGTGAACCTTGGGGCACACTTTTAAATGCATGTGTGCATATATAAGAAATAAGAAGATTTACATACATACCACTCAAATCCTATGTATTTGCATATCTGGCCCCTAAAATTTATTTTTTTGCATACATACCACATTATCTATAAATGAAAACGTGTATTTCATTTTCTAAAAGTTAAAATGGCGGTATTTTTTATGTGATATGAAAGATTTGGGTGGTATAAATGTATAAAAATGAAGTTTAGGTGCTAGATGTGTAAATAGATAGGAATTGGGTGGTATGTTTGTTAATGCGCCTACGAAATGTGGCGTCAAATTTCTTATGATAAAAGTTTGAACTTCTTACCTTCTTCTTACCTTCTGTATTGATTGTGGTTTTTTTTTTTGTTAAGAAAACCTAAATGTTATTAGTCACAACTTTATCAATAATACTGATTAGTGATTACAGACTTGCTCGCATGGAAGCGCCTGCAATTTCGTTCATTGCTTCCGCAACCCTGGTGGAGATTATGAGTGGGCTGACTGGGATAACCCTCCGCCTAGATACTGGATCAAGAGGATGATTTTCTTATTTGGTACTTCGGCAGAATCAGGCTATGACAAAGAATTGGAATCACAGGATCATAGAAGGCACACAGAACCAAAAAGGGTCTGGAAATCCAACAACGACAGGTTTGCTTGAAATTAACTTTTATCATTTATGGATAAAAGAATCAAGACAAATGTTAGGAGCTCATTCGGTAAAGATTTATAATTATTAGTAATAGATTTTGCAAAGCAAATGCTTGACCGAACTCTATTGTTTGGAATTAAACCAAAATTATTAATATTAGAAATACCTAGAAGAATGTAATTACTAAAGTGTCTTTCAATATTCCACATTCACTAAAAACTAAAAAACTTGATTGTGGACTTTTTTAGATTATGCTAGCATATGAAAGAGTACTAGAATGATCTTTTTATTGGTATAAATAGGTCTTTAGCTTTATCATTTGGAGTATGAATGAAAAATGATAAATTCTTTTTCTTTATTGTCCACACAAATTTCTCATTCACCTCTTTATATTCTCCACATGTATTTATTTTATCAAATTGGTATCAAAGCTAGGTTTGTTAAAAAATGACAAGTGGTTTGAATTTACAAGTGCGTCATCTCACAAAGGAGAATTATGAGAATTGGAGTCTTTAAATGAAGGCATTGTTTGGTTCTCAGGATATTTTGGAGATAGTTGAAAAAGGATATGTCGAGCCACAAGACGTAGCAACATTATCAACAACCCAAATGGATTTGTTGAAAGAAAATAGAAGAAGGATAAGAAAGTGCTCTTCTTCATTTATCAAGTCTTAGATGGGGCGTGTTTTGAGAAAGTCGCCGATGCATCCATCTCTAAGAAAATATGAGAAATACTCAAGTCAATTATAAAGGCATAGGCAATGTCAAGAAGTTTTGGCTTCAAACTCTTCGAGCCGAGTTTGAGGCACTCCACATGAATGATACTGAAATTTTGGAGGATTATTTCACAAGATTTTTGACCTTTGTCAATCAACTATGAAGGTACGGAGAAAGTTTAGAGGATGTTTGAGTGATTGAAAAGACTTTACGTTTGGTGAATGATAAATTAGCACATTGTAATAGCTATTGAGGAAGCTAAAGGCTTAGAGTCAATGATCGTTAATGAATTTATGTAATCTTTGATAGCTTATGAAGAAAGAAAGAATAAGAAAAAAATAGGATACTAACGAGCAAGTCCTCCAATCAAAGCATACAATAAGGAATGAAAATGAAGACTAAAAAATTTTATACATTAAAGAATGAAAATGAAGTCTCTAAAATTGTAGATAATTTAATTTCTTGTAATGTCAATGGGCAAAGTCGCGGTCGTGGTCGTGATTGTGTTTTTGGAAGAGGTCGAGGATATAGACGTCGAGAATATCAGAAAATAATGAAGATGGTCAAATCTTAAAAAATGATGACTGAAAGAAAGAGCCAAGATGCCAAAAGTGCAAAAAAACATTTATGTTTGTTGTTATATTGTCAAGAAAATTGGTCACTATGCCTTTGAATGTCATCATAATCAAGAAAAAAACTAACCTTGCCTTGAAAAAGGAAGATGATCCTATTTTATCAAAGGAGAAAAATATGAAAAAAAAAATTGTACATAGATATCGAAGCAAGTAATCATGTGTAAAATAAAGATATATTCATAGAAATGAAGACAATGAAGAGTCAAATTTACTATGGTAAATCTTCAAAAATTTCAATGAAAGGAAAATGTAAAATCCTTATTCTTCTTAAAGGTGGAAGTCATTAATTTTTTTCTAATGTTATTTATGTTTCGAATATGAAGAATAGTATTTTAAGTTTGGGGGGAATTAATTGAAAAAGAATTTGATATTCATATTAAGAATAAAAAGCTCACTATTAAAAATAATCTGAACCAATTGATAGCCGAAGTGGAGGTGACGAGTAATAGAATGTTTATTATCAATGTAAAGGATAGTATAATGAATTGCTTAAAGATTTGCATAATGATTTTTCATGGATTTGACGTATGAGGCTCGAACATTTAAATTTCGAAGATTTAAATAATATCTCAAGAAAAAGAATGGTATATGGGTTGCCGAATATCAATCATCCAAATTAAATTTGTGAAGGATGCCTATTTGAAAAGCAACCTAGCAAATTTTTTTCAAATAAAGCGTGTTTTAAAGCAAAGAAGTCTCTTCAATTAATCCACATAGATGTATGTGGACCTGTTGCTCCAGCATCCTTTGGTAAGCATCGCTATTTTCTTAACTTTATTGATGATTATTCATGAAAAACTTGGGTCTAATTTTTGAAAAAAAAACATAAGCTTTTATCATGTTTAAGAAATTCAAGGCAAGTGTGGAGAATGAAAGTAGTAATTTAGTAAAAATCATCCTATCAGATCGAGACGGTGAATTTACGAATAAAATATTTTTGAAGATTATTGTGAAGAGCATGTCATTCGACATTGACTAACAACACTTTTTTTACATCAACAAAATGGCGTCGCGGAAAAGAAAAATCACTACTCTTAATATGGTCCGGGGCATGATTAAAAGCAAGATATGCTAAAGAAATTTTTGGTTGAGGTAGTGACACGTGTTGTTTATATTCTCAATCGGTGCCCAGCTCTAAGCTTACATGATTTGACGCTTCAAAAAGCTTGGACTGGGAGAAAGTCAAATATCTCTCATTTGAAGGTGTTTGAGAGCATTGCATGTGCACATGTTCCTAAAAAAAAAAAACACTAAGTTGGTTGACAAAAGCTCTAAACTCACCTTCATCGGGTATTACTCTATTTGATCCTAATATTTTTAGAAGTATTTTCTGTGAAGATGTGGATTTCGATGGAGCATGAGATTGACAAAGCCAAGTCACTCAAAATGAAGCATAGGTGTCTGTAGAGTTACAAAAAGAACTATCATCAACAAATTTGCAAGAATCTTCATCACATTCTCCAACCTCAAGTGTTGATCAAAGGCAAGAGAAGGCAAGAAGTTTAAGAGAGTTTTATGAAAAAACTGATGAACTTAACTTCGTTTTCTTATTTGCAAATAATGAGATATTGAATTTTGAACAAGCCATATAAAAGATAAAAGATGGAGATGCGTAATGGATGAAGAAATTAAATCTCTAGTGAAAAACGATTCATGGGAGCTCACAACTCTTCCATACGGACATAAAGCTATTGGTATAAAATGGATATACAAAATAAAGAAGAATGCAATGGGAGGACTTGAAAATTACAGAACGCATATAATGACAAAAGGATACAAGCAAAAAGAGGCATCGATTATAATGAGGTATTTACTATTGTTATTCGCATGTTATTCGCATGGAAATTATCTGTTTAATTATTTCTCTTGTTGCACAAGATAATTGTTCGATTTTTCAAGTAGATGCGAAATTTGTCTTTTAAATGAATTTATTGAAGAAGTGTCAAACAACCTTTGTGATATATTAAAAAAGGGCAATGAATCAAAAGTTTATAAATTAAGGAAGGCTTTTTATAGCCTAATACAAGCACTAAGGACACGGAATGTAAGAATCGATTTATACTTCAAGCAATATGGTTATATTCATGTCCTTATGAGAACCCCTTTTATTTGAAGAAGCATGATAATGAAGATATATTATTTATTTATTTATATGTAGATCTTTTTTTTAAAGGGAATAATCCACTCTTATTAAAAGAATTTAAGTAATTTATTGTTAAAGAATTTGTGATAACAGAACTTTGACTTATGTCATTCTTCCTTGGAATTGAAGTGAAGAGAAATAAAGAAGGTATATTCATTAAACAAAAAGCATATGCAGAGGAAATTTTGAAGAAATTCAATATGAAGAATTGCAATCCAACAAGCACGCTAGCGAAATGCGGTATCAATTTATCATAGAAAGAAGATGGGACTTAATAGATCCAACTATGTTTAAAAATTTCATGGAAGTCTGAGATATCTAACATGCAAAAAACCTGACATTCTATATGGAGTTGGAATTGTCAGTCGTTATATGGAAAACCCATTGAGGTGGATTTAAAGGCAACTAAAAGAATTTTTCGTTATATTAAAGATACACTAACTAATGGTCTTTTACATTCTTGTTCTAATGAATATCAACTTACAGGATATTTAGATAGTGACTGGGTTGGAGACCAAGATGATAGAAACAGTACGAGTGATTTTTAATTTTATATGGGTGACACTGAATTCACAGTGTTCAAAAAAATCAATTATTACTCTCTCAACGTGTGAAGCTGAATATGTTGTAGCAGCATCATGTGTGTGGCATGTAATATGACTACAACTACTAAAAGAAATTAGATATTCTCAATATGAAGCAACAAAATTTTATGTTGATAACAAATCAACAATATCATTTTAAAAAAATCTTGTTCATGATGAAAGAAGCAAGCATATCGATATTTGTTTTCATTATATAAGAGACTAAATCAAGGATCAAGAAGTTCAAGTGGAGTATGTGAAAACTGAAGATCAAATTGTAGATATTTTCACCAAGCTCCTTAGCTATAGCATGATTCATAAAATGGAGACACTTCTTAGGATAGTCAATGAAAATTTTGGTTTAAGGGGGAGTCTTTTGAATTAAATAAAAAATTATTAATATTACGACTTCACCCCAGTCGAAGACCTCACCGTGGTATGCGCCAAGAAGACCACCAAAAGCCTTTGTGGCACTAGTGGTACACAGTAGTCATGGGCGATCATTGGTCCGATGCTTCGGGCGAAATCCATTTCCAGGTTTTGACAGGCGGTGTGTACAGGGCCCGGGTGCATATTCACCGGGCATGCTGAGCATGCTGATCCGCGATTACTAGCGATTCCAACTTCATGTTCCCGAGTTGCAGAGAACAATCCGAACTGAGGCAATCTTTCCGGATTCGCTCCGCCTTACAGCCTTGCTTCCCATTGTCATTGCCATTGTAGCACGTGTGTGGCCTAGCCCATAAGGGCCATGCGGACTTGACGTCATCCCCACCTTCCTCCAGTCTCTCACTGGCAGTCCCTCGTGAGTGCGGCACGCACCTTTTTCTTTGTTTCGGAGCGGGGCGCGTACTCTTCCCACTACGTACCACATAGTTCGCCAACATATCTCACTAGCATACGATACAATTTCACTTCACTAAAAATATTTAGAAGAATGTATTCACTAATGTGTCTTTTAGTATTCTATTTCTAATAAAAACTAGAAAGCCTGATTGTGGATTTTTCTAGATTATGCTAGCAATATGGAGGAGTTTTAGAATGATCTTTATAATAGTATAGTATAAATAGGTCTTTAGCCTTTTCATTTGTAGTATGAATGAAAAATGGTAAATTTCTTTTCTTTGTTGCCCACACAAATTTCTCATTCACCTTTTTATATTCTTCACATATATATTTGTTTAATCATATAAAAGGCACAACAAACCAAAAAGGGTTTGGAAACCCAAAAACGACTGTTTTTACTGAAATTAATTTCTATCATTTATGGATTAATGAATGAAGACAAATATTAGGAGCTAATTTGGTCAAGATTTATTATTATTAGTAGTAGATTTTGCAAAGCACATGCTTGACAGAACTCTATATGAATGCAATTATAACTTCTAAATAGTTTTTTTTCTAAAAAATTCACTTAGAATGACTGCATAAAAAAAATTGAATGTAAAGGTTTAGGATCTGTTTAACAATAAGTTAGTACATATCATGCAATTTTCGTCAACCAATGTGAAATTGTTAGTTAATATGTTAGATTGTGAAGTCATGCCTAATTATGATAGGTTCAAGTTTTTTTGTGATAAAAAATGACACCCAGCTATTATAAGTCTAGCTGTTTTATGTAAAGAAATGGCAATAGACATGAGATAATTTTTCGAACTTAAAGTATTTGCATGTGTTATGAAGGGTAGAAATATGCATTTATGAGATTGATGGACAGTAATATTGCAAATGATGGAAAACTACACAGAAAGACTTGGAGTTGTGCAAAAGAACATGCAAGTTATTTTTTCTCGTCATGCAGTACTAAACGGGAATGGAGTAGGGGGATAAATATTTAAAATAAAACTGTTAATAAACTAATTCAGGGGACTAAGCTTTAGAAGCATTCTCATTAAACAGCTACACTCAGATGTGATTGGCATTATTGTAGTGCATTTATTTGCTAGATCTTCTCTTAATTTTATAGTGCTAGTATAACTTCATGAACATAATACCATTTTTACCGTGATATCATCTTGAAATGAATGAAACCAATTAGATCTTTTTTTGCTTGATTCTCTCTATATTGCGCAATGCGCTTTCAATTTAATTTTGGCATGCATATTATGCTGGTTGAGGGTCTGTTTGGCGCAGCTACAACTTATCTAGCTTATCGAGATAAACAGCTTATCCTGATAAGCTGCTGATCAGTAGTTGATCCGGATAAGCTGTCTGGCTGTTTAGTTCGAGTGTTTGGAAAACAACTGATTTTTAGCAGTTTGTGGAGAAATGACTATTTTGCCCCTGAACTGAATAAACTGTTTGGTTTTTGCGATTTGAAAATAACTGATTTACAGTTGTTGGTGGAGAAATGACCATTTCAACCACGCGCAGTGGAGCTGTTTGCAACAATAATATAATGGGACATATTTAATATACTAAAATCCAAAAAAACACTGCATAACAGTTCAAAGAAAAAAAAAGATGTACTTTTCACTCAAGGGAGACTATCTACAAACCTATTAAAAAAAATAATAATAACTAAAATTATGATAGCACTCATTTTAAAATGTAGAAGGGGCATGTCTGGAGCAACAATCTCTGTTTGGGATGATTGAGATATTTTTTAGCCCCGATCACTATTGGCAGTGGAATAGGTTGGAATGTCTGCCCACCTAAAGAACTGGCACCTGTCCGGACTGTTTGCCCATCGTGGGCACCTGTGGAATCGTCGGCCGTAGCTATGTGGCTGATGGGATGTGAGCAACACAGTAGGCAGTCCGCAACAGCAAAGCACTAGCCCAGAGTTCCCTGAGAACTTTGAGCTCAGAGTTCCCTGAGAAATTTGAGCTCATTTTTTCTATGAAAAATGCAGAAGAAAGACGTTAGTGATAAGAAAAGTTGTAATGAAATAAAAAATGCACAAGAAAGATTTTGAAAAACACTAGCCAAAAACTTTCTTCGCTTCAAAACCTGTAAGAGATAATTCTGAATTTGAAATAGAATTGGGCACCAACGCTTGTTAAGCGTAAGAAATATAAATGCACATGAATTTACTTTCTCAGTCCTATTTATAAATCATCTCAGTGGCTAGCAACAAAAAATGAAATAAGCCACGACATTTACATCCAACTAAATACAATGAATAATTATGTTTGCTGTTTAGAAGCAATCAAATGGGGGCATGTATAAGAATTTGTAATAGTTCCCTGAAAAGCAAAATAAATACTAGGAAAGCCTCATCCAAGTTAATCACATTTACACAAGAAATATCAATGTTTGGTGACTAGAAAGACACCAATTGGAAGTTAAAATTTTCCAGACATACAATTGATAATCAACTGCCTGCTATTCAAAACGATTTGCCTCATGGAGGTATTCCTTCTAGAACATGGCATGGAGCATCAAGTAGTCTGACAAAAGAAGCTTATTCTGCTTCTTTCCAGAATTTTGGGATGCTGCAAGAAAAAGTTTATTATGAATTTCCAGAATTCGTTATTATTGTTTTTTTTCCTTGGCGTGATTATATGAATTGACATGTTGGGACTGAAGATGTGGGTTAAGGAATTGGTTATAATGGAAGATTTGAACTTTTCAAGAATTGTTTTTAACTTCAACTATTCCAAATGAAAACCAATTTGTTTCAACACTTATAAAAACTTGAGCAAAAATTAACATAAAAATTTAACTCAAAATTAATAATGATCAGCTTCAGATGATATATAAAAATTTATTTCTTTGTGACATCAGGGTTGGCTTGCATGAATGTCTAGATCTCCACTCCTGATTGGAAGGAAAAAGGATCAACAATAAAATCATTTAAAAAGATTATACATGATAAATCTAGATTCTCATTCTAATTCTATACTTATTTTTATATAAAAGCTAAACTGGATTGTAGCAGGTTTGTAAAAACGAAAAAAGCAATTCTATTATTCTAAACTACCATATAGAGGTAGCATTTGGTAAGATACACAAAAAACACACCGACGCTTCATAATAAACTAATTATAATAACTTTTTTTAAACTAATAGCAAGAAAGAGGAACGAAAAGGCATTGCTTTTAATATTTATACCGCCCAAATCTTTCACATCACATCAAAAACACTAATATTTTAACTATGAAATTTTAAATAGGAATCTTCATGAATAGATAAGTGGCATACATGTATGAATTTAAGTGTTACACAAAACAAGGCCATGGAGATATTGAGAACTATAAAATCAACCATTAACCGAGTATAAGCAGGCCGGAAAGACTTCTGCAAACAAATTTCTATCCAAACAGTTTGGCTTGGACAGAAATTGGCTCCAACTTCAACATTTTATACTCATCAGATAATTGTTGAGTGGTAGGCATGTAGATATAAAAGTTTAGGTGTTAGATATGTAAATATATAATAATTATGTGGTATGTATGTAAATGTCTCCCATTGAAGACAGCCATCAAAATGGCCCATTTGATTAGGAAACACAAGAGCCATGCGAGCAGAGAGGCTAAATGAATCAAATGCAATACAGTTAAATTTTAACATACTAACAAATAAATACAGTTAAAAATTAATCAATTTGTGCTGACAGACATCCAAACCGATCCAAAAAAATTAGATGCAATTTGTTCTTGGCATCAATTTCTAAAGTCACAGCTTTCATGGCCTTGCCAACCATTATCGTCATTTTATACGAGTTTTCAGCACTATTGTGAAACCTATAATTGATTTTATTAAGCTGAAGCAATTCAGCTGGGGGGAAGCCCAAAAGCAAAGCTATGAAATTAAATGCTTGGGAAGTCAGGGACTGTTCTAATTGGACAAATCTGAAAATTAACAATGCTATATCAACTATTATGTTCAGCAAGATAATGTCTGGTTGGAGGATGAAGAGAATTGCTTAACTTCTCAACTTTCACCGTGTTGAAGATTTTATGCACATTATTCATCGAGCAGCTATGAAATTAAATGCTTAGGAAGTCAGACAAACTATCTCTTGCGAGACGAGCAAATCTCATTAAAAATTTGCTGCTTACCACGCCTAAAGTACTTCATTACTCATATAAAAGTCCCCAATTCTGTGCTTCAGGAATTGCAACGAAAATAAAAATGAAATCGAATGAATATAGTTGCTTTGTTTTGATCAACCTCATCGTGCTTATCCTCTTCAAAATTTTTTCGAGTTTCATATAGTTCAAAAGGGGATGCTGAATAGAGCAGTAGTGGAAAGTAGAAGAACTATAACATTGGTTGTAATACATGAATAGAATCAATCGTTTAGGAAGTCTGCACCTACAGGAAGGACATTTACCACGTAATGGGTTGTGGGGTGCACAGTAAAAAAGAAAAATGGGGCATTTACATACATACCACGCAATTCTTATACATTTGAATATCTAACACCTAAACTTATTTTTATACATTTATACCGTCAAAAAATTTCATATATCACATCAAAATACCACCATTTTAACTTATAAAAAAGCTAATTATGCCTTTTAATGCATTGGCAAGGTGGTATATATGTAAAAATTGAAGTTCTTGTGCTCTCCCCCATGCAATAGAAGTCCAAGTTGTTCTAGCCCCATCACAAGAAATAGCTTAGCATAATTGCATAATAACCAGTTTACATAGCACACAATTCTTATGTCTGGAAGAACTGTTTGAGATAAAGAAGGTAAAAAGATAAGTTAGAGAGCACAATTTTTTAACATACACCATCATCCTATGTTGCAGAATAAGAATCAACCTTATCCAAATTACAAGAAGCTGGTCATTTTGAGAGATCATTGTGGAGAAGAAAAAAGAGAATTAAAAAGTTCCATAAAAAAGAGAATGTATTAGATATGGATGCATCCTATTTTAATACTTTAAAAATAACAACAGACGAGCAATCATGATCGAGCAATATCGTCCGTTAGCTGGTCTCGCAATGCAGCCATCTCCATTGCACCTTCACCTTCGTGACTGTGAGCATGCTCCGATTCTTACTGTGGTATGGGACATCCCATATGGAATTCATACGCTTCTGGTGGAATCTCATGTAAGTCTTCTTCTACAGAAACAACGTCCACATCAAACCTAGAATGGTGGCTGCGGATGTAGTTGTGCAATGTCATTGTTGCAACAACTATATGAACTTAGGAAATGGATAGGTTGGCATGTCGTGTAATATCATCCACTTCTTCTTCCATACCCCAAATGATTTTTCAATCACACTACGTAAAGAGTAGTGCCGTTTGTTAAACATTTCCTTCCTACCACGTGCAATCCCGCTTGACCTCTCAAAGTCAGGAATGTAGTACTTTGTGTCAGCATAAGACTTTAGATAACCCCTCTGTAAGGGATATTCAGAGTCAACCAGGTAATATTTACATGCACGAATACATAATTTAGAAATGATTCAGAAATATCAAATATATTTGCTATAAATACGTATCATGAGGGGGGGTACGGGAAGCAATGTTTTCGGCGTCTGGTGACAAACTTAAAAATACGGCTATCGTGTGTGCTGCCCTCCCATCCGACTATCACAAATCCGAAACACATGTTGAAATCGCAAACGACCATTACATTGTGTGGGGAAACCATAGCGTCCAATGTAGGCGACTTTGTCAGTGGCAGATACACATGCATCGACGTGAGTTCCATCAATAGCTCCTATACAGTCCTAAAATTTATAGTGTTTAATTTATTAATAATTGAGAGATAACTAATTTTAATATAATAATGACATCTTTAATAGATACCTTGAAGAACGACATGTAGAATGGGTCATTCGCAATATGATTAGGAATAGACTGGAATGTGGGATCCTCGGGCTTAATTATCTTGGAGGCTAAACCTACTAGTGCCTTTAGAACAATTGAGAAATGTCTGCTAATAGTCTCTGATGAATGTTGGAATCGCTCCATGAATCCTCTAATGGACTCATTCTGAGATAATATATAAAGTGTTATTGCTAACACCTCTCTGAATGTTATTCTGGTCGAGCCATTCAAACCATGTTGGTGTTGTAGTTCGTAGAGCAGGTTAATAAAAGTCTCTTTCGTCATACGGAACATGTTTGCGAAGCGTGTTGGATGACCCTATAGTAACTCACCGACCCATTTATTTCCAACATAACTCGACGTCATACACGGGGTTATTTAAGGTAGTAGTTGTATAATAAAATAAGAATAAGAACAATCTTTCTAATGTAGTTCAATTGTTCTGGATCCATCCTACGAAAGTTAGTTAAAAGAGAATGGTTAAAACTGTTATCCATTTAGACACATCCATACAACATATAACCACATAAGATATGAGAGCAACAATGTTAATTATAAGGAGTGCGGATAAAAAGTTAGTGCTAGAAAGAAAATAACGATTCCCGTTACAACAGTACAAACAGTTCTGAGAAAACATAACGACAAGCTTTCAAAGCATTCAAATTTCCAAGAAGGAACGTAAGAAATCGATTTGATATTCTGCATCAAACTTTACAAAAATTTCTCTACGAACTGGATCTTGTAATAACTTAACACAATTGATATATAGTTTCCTGTCCGCCTTAACCTCAGCATGTGTGTTTAGGATTCGAAAGCACCCTTCAACGGATATATCTTGTGATGCAACAAGCTTAATTGTGCAGGATTCAACAAGTTTTTCGATTGTGCTTCCGACAAATGCGACTCTTTTCTTCCTTTTCTCCACCCTGGGCCGTTTTGGAACTGATGTGAAGTCCACTTCTCTTCTGCTATGCCAATGAAGTCAGGTTCATATGGGGTAAAAACATGTGCTCCCGTTGTAACAATCCCACTGAACATGTCATCCAGCTTCTCTTTTATTACTGGATCAATGTCTTAGAATTTGAATTTCTTAGTTGCTGGCACGACCTGCACGAAATAACAAATTGAATTAGTTAAATCAGTTTAATATAACTAAAAATGAATTAAGGAATTGGTCAAAGGTATGTCATTACTTCTAGTTTTCTGCCCACAAATTCTCAGGAGCATCTAATGTTCGTTTCACTGGATCTCAACCCAAATCTGTAGTTCCCCTCTTAAGTTTTTTCCATATTTCCAGTCATTCTTTTATTAATCTCACTTATTCTTAAATTTCATCATGTCATAGTCCATTCCTGTCAATTCCTTGAATTTGACCATAATATTTTGCCAACCATCTTTTTTAAAATATGTCGTAGGTCTATTTTTGAGCTCGACCTTCCTAAGTAAGATAACGGATAACATTTGTTGCATCCCTGTCCCACATGACCGATAATCCAACTTCTTTAGACCAACAACCATGGCATGATGTTTAACAATTAATTTGAGAAATTGTTTGCTACATTTTTATGAAAGTGGTATCCATTAACTGATTTTATAGTACAAGAATCCTCTTAATGAAAGCACTCTGATTAAAAGGAAAAAATTATAAAAAAATACTTTGATTTAATGGAAGCAATAATCATAACCATTCAAAATGAATTTGATGACTATGATTGAAGAACTTGACCCGACTCCAATTTTATAAATGCAAAAAACACTTATTGAAACATTTTTAACGAAGACACTACTAAACATGGTAGAGAAAAATATTCATCAGAAAACCAAATATCAAGATTCGTCTGCCCAAATAAAAAAAACGGACGAATATGTGATATTCATTGAAATTATTTATAATTTTTTAGCTCAAGCATCTATAATAGCTATAGCACTAACCTTTATAAAGAATTATTCATTCTTTATGTCATAAACTATTGCTTTTAACCCCATCGTACATGACGAATAAGATCGCCACACTTATTTAGTAGTTATAGTTAAATCTAAAAAACGAACGGGTGAGTATTAATGCATCCATAGAGCCCCCATCATTTGCGTCATATATGTCCACATCAACTTCCTTTGTGCATGCATGTCCATAACTTTGCATTCGTAAAAATCATTTATGGCCACAAGCAATACATTCCTCAACTCTTAAATTAACCAACAAAAAACGATCATACATAATCCTTAGTTGCATCAAGTCGATAAATGAAATACTTTAGGTAATAATAGAAATACAGATGGGTGACCTTTATTGAAAAAATCTAATTATATCAATTAAGAGAAAGATCACAATATTGCAATCCCTGCTCGAGGAATTGCTACCAAAAATTCCTTCGACAAAATGATTTATTGCTTTTATATTGAACCTAAATTAATTGTCATCATGCTATGTAACTTTGAATATGAAATCTTCGAGAACATCTTAAAAATTCGTACTGAAACATTTTTTTTTTACTTCAGCCTATAATAAATGCACACCCAATGTGATTATCTGATTTCATTCTCCACCATTTAATACAAGACTGTAAGTACCGAAAAAGAAGAAATGCAGCAGAAGAAGAGGAAGAGGAAGAAATGTTGTAGAAATGTCTGTAGAGGTGCGAAGAAGAGGAAGAAATGGCTGTTGAAAAGCCAGTGGAGTTGCGAAGAAGAGGACACGGAAGATGTTATACCTGTCGAGAATGCCGAAGAAAAAGCTTGCCGAAGAAGGACGGGATGCCAAACTAAAGCAAGGAGCGACTACGGAAGTCGCGAGCTAGTGCAGACCTCAAAGCTTCTCGGCCAAATGGGGAGTGCGGAGGTAGGAGCGGCTTCGAACGGCTAGGGCAAAATTCAATTCACTGAGGTTAGGTGGGTAAAATGGATTGCGGGGGGCGTTCGAAACGCTGACCGCGGCGTTATACCTGCAATCGCATTTTCATGCAAATAAAAAACATCGTTTTCGGATATATAGGTAAAACGTGCGAAACAAACAGGTGCGGCGGCGTTTTTGAAAACGTTGCCGCACTTATAAACTACCCCAAATGGGCCCGGAGACTATTGTTCATAAGCATTGGTGCCAACTGCCAATTCATCCATTTTGCGACTACCCTTTGTACCCCAAAACCCACCATTTTTTTTTAAGATTTACATACCACTTAATTACTATGCATTTACATAACTAATACATAAACTTTAATTTTTACATATATACCACCTTAACACTGCATGAGAAAATGTATTTCACTACTTGAAAGCCAAAATAGTGGTATTTTTATGTGATATGAAAGATTTGAGTGCTATAAAAGTAAACATAAAGTTTAGTGCTAGTATAACTTCATGAACATAATACCATTTTTACTGTAATATCATCTTGAAATGAATGAAACCACTTAGATCTTTATTTGCTTGATCCTCTCTGTATTGCCACAATGCGCTTTCAATTGAATTTTGGCATGCATATTATGGCTGATTGAAACTACTGTTCATAAATATAGGTGCCAACTGTCATTCATCCAGTTTGTGACTACCCTTTACCCCAAAACCCACACCCTTTTTTTTGGAAGATTTACATGCCACTTAGTTCTTATGCATTTACATAGCTAACACCTAAACTTCAATTTTTACATATATGCCCCCTTAACTCTGCATGAGAAAATGTTTTTCACTTCTTAAAAGTCAAAATAGTGGTATTTTTATGTGATTTGAAAGATTTGAGTGCTATAAATGTAAACATAAAGTTTAGGCGTTAGGTATGTAAATACATAGTAATTCTGCCCCAAAATTCTTCTCGTTCTGCAAATTATGAACTTGGCACTCAAACGTCAACTTGTGATTTAAATGTGGCAGGCATCAATCAGAAAGGTTTCATAATAAGGAAATAAATTTGAGCAATAGCAGTTCTGATGGAGAACTGAATTCAAAGCTTCGATACACGAAACATTCAATAAAAGCAGAGCATTCCGCTAAAAGAAGAGGACACCTTGTTTCAGAAGATAAGAATGAGCAGCCTTCTGAGCGCCACAGATCTGAAGACCGATTCTATTCAAAGAATTACTGCTCTCACAGCGATGAAGCTGTTGAAAGTACATCCAAGGAAATGAATCATGATTCGTGCAGGAATCATAGAAGATATGCTGTAAATATTCCACCAGAACGTGCTGGAAGACATGAGAGAAGATCATCATCCAGTAGGAGAAAGAGGAAGGTATATTCAGAAGAGCAGGAGAATTCAGAGTCCAAACCCCGCAAGAAACTCTACAGAACGAATTCGAAGGATCAGGGCTCGACGAATGGGGATTTCAATGAGAAATATTCATCTGAGGATCATGATGAAGATGAAGATTATGACGTGGCTAGATATCGTTATCATAGTCAATCTGGCAATAGAAGAAAATATGATGAACATAGTTCGCGGCGGCGCAGAAGTCATCAGTTGCCTGAACATCGACGTATGGAAGAAAGCGATGAATCTCCTGGTCGCTGGAAAGCTTCCGAGCATGATTTTCTTGTTGAGGAAACTTAGTCGATCTTTCATTTCTTAGCAGTTATGTGATGTGGATGAGTTTGTTGAGTACTGATTGAGATTTGAGATTGGAGGGCTTGTAAAATGATTAGTAGAAGCTACAGGAGTTTTGTGAAGTGCCTGGTGATGTAATTGAAAGCATTTCAAAATATGGTGTCATAGATTCACGTTGAGCGGCTTTCTTCTTGCTTTCTAGATCTTCTACTGCTTTGGATTGGTGAGCTATTTGTCGCTGGTTGAAGTTTATACTAATATTACGGAAGATTTACATATATAGCACTCCATCTTTATGTATTTTACATATCTAACATCAAACTTCAATTTTTAGTTGTATGCCATCTTATCTATTCATGGAAAGGCGTACTTCATTCGTTAGAAGTTTAAAATATTGGTATTTTTGATATAATATGAAGATTTGGGTGACATAAATGTAAAAAGCGAAGTTTGGATGTTAGATATCTAAATACATAAGAATTTGATGGAATGTTTGTAAATGTACATAAGTTGGTGGAATGTTTGTAAATGCCCCTAATATTGTTGTGTATATGTTTCTTTTAAAAATATTATTATTATGTGTTATTCTTGGATTGTTGCTCCAATCTATTATATCTAGATATCTGAAAATTTGATGGTAAAAGGAAATGATCACATTGTGATGTTTGTGAATATCTCGTGCTTAGTTCAAGAAAGGGTTTTATCTATAGATATATATTTTAAAAAGGGAATGATCACAAGGTAATGTTTGTGAATATCTTGTGCTTAGTTCAAGAAAGGGTTTTATATTTAGATATATATTTTAAAAAAGGAATGGCCGGAGGCTATTAGATGAGCCCTGACAATCCCTCATGCGCGTAAAAATTCGAGTACAACACCCTACACTCTGGGGGAATCGGATCCCATACCAGAGGGGGCTTACGACTGCAGGCAAATGCCCGACCAATTGATTCGAGTATGCAGTGTCAATATATATATATATATATATATATATATATATATCACAAATTGTGCCGCGTTCCTCGACTTTTTGGCGTCACATTAAAAATATTATTTTTCTTAGTTTTCTATTACACGTGATCCAATTTTTCAAATTATTATTGCATATTTTAATTTGTGATGTTTTTAATAAAGAATAATAATAAATAAATATTTTGTTATTAAAATTTAATTAAATATCAAATGTGTCCATAAAGTGTTGTCTTATATTTTTCAATTATGTTGTGTCTGCTTATCCCATCATATTTTGTCCATGCTTTATAGCCTAGGCTTTATGAAACTCAAGATCAATATTGCTAGACGCACACCTAAGCACATGCATATAACTAATAATGGAAGAAGAATGTGGTAAAGAAAATTTTAATAATTAAGAATATAATTCAAATTATTTATTTTTTATTGTGTATGATAAAAAACTTTGGACTAATTTCAAGAGAAGATTGTGGGCTAGGTAACCAATTTGATTAGTAAGTTCGGCACAATTGCCTAGCCACATAATTAAACTCAAGCACTTCAGCAGATAGCTCGATTATGTAGTTCAACAAACTAACATGGTCAATCGTTCAAAAAAAATCCCGCAATAAGTGCTCCCAAGCTAATCAAATCAACTTTGTCAATTCACCCATGAATTGAATGCACAAGGCACATATGCTACATACTAGGCTATTTTTATTCATTTATTAATAAGAGAGAATTTTTTAGAGAGAAACTTTGAACATTCTATGGAAAGGGACTTAAGATCCCATTAAGAACTCCTTTGGTGTTATAGAACTTTTATAATCACTCCTTTGTTTTTAATAGAATCTCAATGGAAATTTCTTCATCTTTTCAACATTCAATGTCTTCATTTCTTCTTATCTCACATAAGTTTTTCCTTGGGTCATATACACGAATATTCAGGATCCAACATATTGTTTCTCATTTATGTCTATGATGGATCATAAATTGTTTTGTGGATCATATCCAAGGAATAGAGCGTCAGACAAATGAATGAAAGAAAAATAAGACACAAGTAATAATTTTTATTTTTGTAAAGTTTCTAGGATTCCCTCCCAGTGAAAATGATCCTTTTATTTATAACTCTTCGGTATGATATTACAAATTACATGATTGTTCCATTCTTTAACAAAAATGTTACTATAATTTATAATCCTATATACCCTTAAATACATGTAACTAATTAATACATATCCTGGCCTTGTAACTGTCGTTAGCGTCGTTCTACATCTTTAACTGCTCCTGATGTCGCTTCGTATTTGTAACTGCCAGGCATAGACATTTGGTATTCAGTCAGTCGACCAATAATCATTCGGCAGGATGAGTAATCTTCATATCATAGAATGGTCTTCAGTTGACTATTTATCGTAATGGTAGAAACTAGTTAAGAGAGTGTTACATGATTGCGCGGTGTTTGTTGAACCGATCAACATTTAGTTCGATCGACTTCATGGGCCGAAGGACTTCATGACAAATGTTCAAACACTTATCTTCTTATGTGATCCAAGTGCCTTCTCGAAATCTATGAAATCATATCCTTGATTTACATCATTAGTTTTCAATTCTCTTACTTCTTTAAAACTGACTACTACCATCAGAATTAGAGAATTAAATAGTAATTGTTCGCATAACAATGAAATAAATAATAACAATAATTTTAATCAATTTTCGTGCCGCTTTTTCCTATACATAGGGCGTTAAGAGCATTTCTCTTTTCTCCTTTTCCCATTTGTTGGTCATTTAAACAAATGAATATGTCAAGCAATAAGAAACCATAATGGGAAGAAGCCTTGCTATAGGTCTTTGAGCTTCCTGCTTCCAGCACTTGCCCCTCTGGAGATGAAAGAAAAAAACAAACCTGAAAGTTCTAGCCTACTCCTTAAGAAATGGGTGGGTGAGGACGTTCTACTAATCGATAAGAGGAAAATAAATGAGAAGAAAATAGTTGGTGCCAAAAGGTTGGCCGAAGCGACAAAACTAGTTAACCAGTCGACTGCAAAAATGCCTCGCGTGGAAGAGGTTGACGAATCTTATGATTCTACACCGCTGCTTCAGGTGTTGTATAGGAAAGACAGACAAGTATTGTCTTCTGCACTGCTTCTTCAGTGTCAGTCCCAACCATCATCTCGGGAGGGGGAACCCTTGAAGGTGGCCACACGAGGTCCATCACTAGATTTCACTCTACTTCCCCTCTGACTCTAAAAACAATTCACGGTGATGTCTTACCTTGGGTAGATGATCCACTTCAATATTTAGCTGATGAAGCTATGTGAAATGTAGCTCCACGGGTAGGAGACATTCCTCCTCCATCGTTGACCAAAGGAAATCTCTATGGTGGTACACTCACTCTCATCGTAGATAGCTTCCATACTTTTGAAATAGAGTGCATGACTGGTAACTTACACTTTCCTTTTCATTTTTTGGTTTCAATTTATTATTGTAACACATGCTTAATTACTATAGAAAAAAAGTGGATATCATTGACTCACGACTCATAAAAATGACGTGCTAAATCGAACCAAAGGATGTGATTGGTTCTTCTGCTTAGGTTGTAGTTGAGGGGGTATCCACTCTACTGCCTCGTCTAATCCTAACATCCATTTCAACCAATTCGGAGGTGGAAATTGGTGACTAAAGGGAATCTCATGAATTTTTAGTTTGCCATATAGATGGGACTGTGGATTTCCTTGGTCAGGCTGCTGATCTCCAACAGGAAGTCATCGTATCGGACTTGCAGGAAGAGTTGGAAATTTTGTATGTTGTTAAACAAGTCATAGATATAAATGTTCTCTGGACCAAGGTTGCAGATATGGAAGATATACGGGCCCAAGTCGTAGACGTGGATGTTCTCCGGACCATGATGGTTGATATGGAAGTTCTCAAGCCCAAGTTACAGATTTGGAAGTTCTACGGGCCAAGGTTGTTGACATGGAAGTTCTCCAGGATAACGTTGCATGCATGGATATTCTCTGAGTCGAGATGGTGAGTCTCAAAGATGAATTGGATGAATTTTGGGTCGTTCTTTCGATACGTATGCATCAAAGAAGAAAAGATAGAGAAATATAAGCTTGGTGCGCGTTTGTTGTACATGAGCTTGATGAACCGGGGATTAGTTCTACCCGAAGCGGTTGACGACATTGCTATAAAATATTTTTTATATAAATAAAAATTATCTATAATTTTATCATTGTTGTTTTTCTTGATTTTCAAACCGAAGTGATATATTTGACAATCCTGATAAGATGTTTTAGCTTTCGCGAGGAGCTTATATAAAGGTTCGAGCAGATGTTGAATGAAACCTTTGCATTTTTTTCACTTTTGGTTATCCTGGTCATTTTTACTTTTAAATCTTGATGGCTCTGAATTATTCTCATCAGATTTTTAGCATGGTTAAATAATCCGAGAGATCAATCCTGACCGATTTTGAGGTTAGGTTGTTGAACAAGACTTGTGTTTACGATACAAGGGTCATTTTGGACTAAGTGGATGCGAATGTCTGGGCTACTGATTACCTCAATGATGTTGTAATCTTTTATCGAGACCAATTTCAATGTGAGCTTCAACTACCCTTATGCACAAAATTCCACTGGATTTTAAACATCTATGACATTACACCAGCTCAAGTGAAGCAAAATTCAAGTTCTTTGGTCAATAGTTTTAGACATGTCCTCTTCTATGTGCTCCAAGTCCTCTCCTGCCTTCCCCACTTCAATTACCTGTTATATCTGTAAGAAAAATAAAAAAAAATACATTCTTAAAAGTGCAATATTATCAATAAAAATTTATAAAAATAATCCTAAATTCTGGTCAACTTTTTTTTGTATCAGGTATGTGGTTTTTTGTACCACACAGAAGTTTCATTTATTCAATCTAGAAAACAAGATAAAAGATTGGAAGTTAAGATTCATGAAGGGTTCTTGTGATGAGTGGGATATCTCGACTAGAGCCACATGCAATTTGTATAAATAGAGTAAAATAATTTCTTTTCAACTGAAACAAACAGAGTAGGTCATTCTCGATCGACAATTGTTAGTGGTTCAATATATGGACTCTATAACTGTAAATTAGGTGTTGAACCAAGAGATTATGGCTCAATCAGATAAGGGATGTGGGTTGCTTCTAATGAGGCTTCTAATGAGGCCGAGGGAAAATGAAAGCTAGAGAGCTAAGTTGCTCTCAAAGAAGGCATTAAAGAAAAGGAAGAAAGTGAAAAATTCCCTTGCTAGAGAAGTAGAAGAGGGAATTGCAGAAGCAGATTCATTTGGGGGGCAAATACTTGGTTTGGATTTAATTCATTTAGTTTAAGAAACTTCTATTGTTATTCAACAGAAAGTCATAGGCAAATTAATACTGATCAAGTAAAAAACTTCTCCAGTATTCATAAGTGATTCAAGAGACAATACAACTCCTTCCCCTTTCCCCAAAGATACTAAAGAGTCGTCGAGGTGCCTTTTGGTACAAAAGATCTATTGACCACACTCAGCGGGGTTTATCCCTCCATTTGAAAGAGCTTAAGGGAGCTGTCGGTCGCCTCTGGAGCAAGTCGAAGAAGAGGCAGGCGGTGAAGATTTGGAAGAAATGTCTATCTCATTTGATTTAGCTGAGTGTATGAAAAAGGGCAAAATTATTTCCTTTGAACCTTTCCTTCCAAGCCTGCTAAAAAGCAAGAAAGGGGGGCCAAACCAATGTATTCCTCTATAAAAAGATCGGCTAAAAGTTTATATGAACTCTGATTTAGGTCTCGACCTAGTTAATATTAAGAGAGATTGGTTCCCTTTGAACCCTTTATTTGAAGGATATGTGTCTACAATCACAAATGTTCTTTAGTCTATAGGTTTAGACAAGCAGCTCGAGGAACTCCTCCAGGTGGAACTCCATCAGTTGCTCGATCGTTACCAACCCCTGGGTTATGCTTCTACTCATCATATTCCTTCCATCTTCATATCTATGAAGGAGAGACTCACCAAGTTTGAGAAGGCTAGAAAATATTGAGGAAGGTAGTGTTAGCGACAATGAGGACGGCCGAGGTGGAGGATGGTCTAAAGGACGCTAAGGTAGAGTTGGGGATTGTATCCAAATGGATTTTTGTGGTTCAAGAGAAAAATGTTATATTCTCAAAACAAATCTACTATGATGAACCCTAAAGAACTTCTCACCACACATGTAAAATACCTGGAGGTAGGTCGAAAGATCACGATCGAATAATTCACTAAAGTGGCGATGGTAGATCCTAAATACTCTGATCTTGAAGAATCAAGAGACTTTAAGTCACTCCTTCTGCTTCTAAACGCCGTGAGGAATTAAAGGACAACAATGTGATAGACGATGGATCATCTAATACTCGACTCGAAGATCCATAGATCCGGTCTCATTTTTTTATTTTTTTTTATTTTTTTATAAATATTTGGATTTTGTAATAGACATTCGTTCGAATGAAATATGTCATTTTAGACGATTGTTATTTGTAACCATACATTTGACTCTGTAGTCCTCTTAAAATAGTAGTTACTACATTTGTATTATTTAACTATTATTCTTATGAAACAAAAATATTTTGTCAAAAATAATTTTAGGACTCAATAAAATAATTCTATGTTTTTGATTTATTCCTTAGAATGCCATATGATGTTTGTATCTCAATGAACTCACATTGGGACACTTTTCAGTCATTTGTCTGCGACTAAGCGTCGAACGCTTTCAATTTTCATGGTGCGACCAAGTGTCATAACACTTTTTGTTTATCTTTCCGTGACCGAACATCAAAATGCTTTATGGTTGCCTTTGCACGATCAAGCGTCATAATGCTTTTCGGTCATCTTTTTGTGATGCAACAAGTGTCGAAACACAATTAAATCATCTTTGTGTGACTAAGCATCAAAACTTATTTACAGTTTTCTTTGTGTGACAAGGCATCATAACCTTTTTAGTCGTCTTTTAAAAATACTTGAGTTTCTCGAGTTTCGTGGTGACACAATATTCATTGATTTATTGGTTCCTCGAGCTCTTTTTCTGAATCAAAACTTCTATTAGCTCTTCAAAAAGAATTTTAATAATTTTTTTCTTAGTATTTTTGCTTCTCAAATTTAATAGCAGATACGAAAATAATTGTTTCCAATGAATAAAAATTTTTGAGATCATCCCTACTCCATATTCATGGAAGGACTTTTCTTGGTGTATGTTTTTAAATGGTACGTTTTAGGAGCAACCGACTGTCTGAACTTCTTCAGAACTATATCATTGAGAAAACATGTTTTTTGTAGTACCAGACGGTCCTTATTTTTTTTCTTTTCGCAGAACAACATTCATTTGAATTTTCTCAAACAGATCAAGAGAGAGTGAAACTCTTTCATTTGCATCTTGCTAGTCAATGAGATCTTTTTTGTTGAAAGACGTTGTAGTGACTACTCTTTGACAGTGGTGATTATGCTCGACTGGTAATATGACCTCTATACCCTAGGAAAGCATGTACGACATATGTCCAATCAATCATGTTGGTGTGGTTCAAATAGCCCAGAGAACTAAAGGAAGCACATCCACCCATTTACCTTTGGCACCCTCAACATTCTTTCTGAGGAGGTTTAAAATGACCATGTTTGCAGTTTCAACTTGATCATTAGTTCTTGGGTGATGAACATATGAAAAATTCATGTTAATCCCCAAGCTTTTGCAGAAATCTTTCACCTCATGATCAACAATGAGTTCCATTAGCGGTGTTGAGTTTTAAAGGCAAGCCATACAAAAAAATTATTTTTGTCTAGATAATATTTCAAACCACACCTGTCAGGATCTGAGTGAGATCTTTTGACTCTATCCATTTAGAAAAGTAATCTACAACAACAAAAATAAAATTTCTCTATCCTTTAGAAGGAAGATATGGTCCGAGAATATATAGCCCCCACACAGCGAAGGATCATGGACTAATAATTGGTTGCAATTTCTGAGTTGGTTGGTGCTGTAGCAGAATATATTTCTAACATTGTTCACATCTTCAGAAAAACTGCTATGCGTCCTTCAAAAGGTTTGCCAGAAGTAACCTTATCTTTGTACTCGATGATCCAAAGTTTTCCCCCCAAATGACTTCAGCATTCATCAAAATGTACTTCCCAGAGAATATCTTTGACGTCGCTTTCTTTGACGCATCCTAAAAGAAAAGATGTGGTTGACCTTCAGAATAACACGTCTTCAATGAGATGATATTGGCCGACTTTTAACTTGAACCTACGAGGATCTGTTCTTGATTTGTGGATTTTACCAATTTTGAAGTAATGGATATAAGGATCCACCTAGCGCTTTGTACCATCCACCTCTACTTCCATTACTTCTAGTTCTTCAATGTTCGACCTAATAAGCTTTTATGACATTATGTTTCAAACATGCATGTTTTTTGACAAAAGATCTGTCATCTGGTTTTTTTATCGCCCAATGTGCTTGATATAGAAGCTTACAAACTTACCAATTTTCATTTTTTACTTTAATCAGATACTTGACCATCACCTCATCTTGAGTTTCAAATTTCTACTTAACATCTGACAACTTGTTGAGAATCACATTTACTTTTAGATGTCGAGCGCCCATTCCTTGTGCTAATCGAGTCCAACTATCAATGCTTTGTATTTTTTCTGATTATTTGTGATAGCAAAATCAAAAATGACCAAATAATAAATATGTTCTCTGGTTGGGCTGCTTAATGCCAACCCAATCCCTACTTTTGTTTGGCCTAAAGCTCCATCCACATTAAGGATCCAAGTTTGCATGTCCGGATTGAATTTGTCATTTGATCCACCCAATTCCGAGAAATCCGCTATGAAGTTTGCTAAAGCTTGAGCTTTGATCACCATTTGAGACATGTAAGTAAGTTTATATTCACTGAGCTCTACGAACAATTTTAATAATTGACCCAAATGTTATGGCCGAGTGAGTATAGACTTAAGCAGATGATCAATGACCACCATAATTAGATGGGTTTGAAAATATGGTTGAAATATGTGAGCAGAAATAATAAAAGAAAATGTTAGTTTCTCCATATAAGATACTTTATTTTGGCCCTTGTGAGGCATCGACTAGTGCAATAAATGAGAAATTGTTCCTCTGACTCTTCTTCGATAAGGATCGAATTGGCTTTGAACTTTGAAATAGCTACTGAGAGATTAATGATTGTTTCGAATTCTAGAAAGTTTGTTCACATTAGCTTATGCACTCTAAATTCTTTGCCTCTCTTATTACTATGAAGAAGACAACACATTTGTCACCTAACTTTGTAATAAATCGACTCGGGGCTGCTATTCAGCCATTCAACTTTTGTACTTTTTTAATGTTCCATAGAGAAGGCACATCAAGGAGTTCCTTTGCTTGGGATTAACATTAATGACTTTGAGTGTTAAGAGGTAGCATGAGAATTTTCTCATCGAATCTCCAAACGTGCATTTCAACGAGTTCAATTTCATATTAAACTTCCTAAGCGTATTGAAAGTTTCTCTTAAATCACACAAATATTGTTTAGTCGAGTTACTTTTTACTAACACATCATCCACGTAGAACTTTCTTCCTTTTTTCTTATAAAATATTACATCCATTAGGTACTGATAAGTTGCGCCATCATTTTTCAGCCCAAAGGGCTACAATAAAACAATATAATCCATTATTGATAATAAAAGTCATCTTCTCCGCATTGGTTGGGTGCATTTTGATTTGGTAATACCATCAAAAAGCATCTAGGAAACTTATAATAACTAAGTATCCTATAACAGAGTCAATCAGAGCATCAATCCTCGGTAGTGCATAACCATCCTTTGGGCAAGCAACATTCAGATTCAAGAAGTCCACAAACAATCTTAATTTACTGTAGACTTTCGCATCATTACCATGTTGGACACCTAGGAGGGGCATTGAACCTCGCAAAATATAGCCAGCCTCCAAAAGTTTCTCGACTTTCTTGTGAATTGGTTTGGTTAGTCATTGCAGTCTACCAAAGCCTATGTTTTATTGGTAGGCAGTTAAAATGGCGTTGAGCTTGTGACAGGCCACGCCAATGAGGATGCCAGACATTATCACTGACTATTCCAAAACATTATGGTGTTCCAGAAAAATCTATTTCATATCTTTGTGATCTGCATCAAAAGTAGTTGAATCCTCGAACCCTGCGGGGATTTGATTGTAGCTTTGAAAGTTTCAAGGCTTCATTCTTATTGGTGTTATCTGTCTAATGTCTCACACTCCATGCTACATATGGCGTGCATGTAACACGTTCAAGACTGCTTCAGATCTCTATGTACAACAACTATCACCCTTTCAAAGAAGAAATTGACAGCTACATGATACGTTGACACCATGGATTAGAAATTGTTAAGGAGAGGGCAACCAAAAATTTTCATTGTAAGTTGGTGTCGCATCGACTACCAAGAAATCTTCCATGATTGTAAATCGACTGTCACCTTCACCCCAGCTGACCAAAAGTGCTATTATATTAAGTACCTCATTCTGTTTGCCAGAGAATTCACACAATCGGCAGATCGGTGCAGTTAACCAGTTGTTTGCCAAATTCATTTTTTCGAATGCAGCCCAAAATAATGTGTTTCCTAAGCTGCCAGTATCAACCAGGTAGTTATTGATGGTGCTAAAACAATAATGTCATTTTGTTGGCACTATTTTGGTTAAGAAGTTGCCCGTAAGAAGCTGTCGGTCACTAGAATCGAAATATCGTCACCTGTTTTGGAAGGACGTTTAATTTACATATAGATTTAAGTTTAGCAAAATATGAAAATCAAACTGACTCCATATTTTTCATAGTTTAAGTGAAAGAGTACTTTACCTCAAATCATGTATCCATCCCGAAGGATAAACACAAGACTTGAGGGTGAGGGTCAATCAAATAAACTAAGAAAGATATGACATCTATTTGGTCAAAAAAAATGTTTTATTTGCCGACATATTCACCTATTTAATATGAAAAATTACATAGGGTTTATTTTAAGTTGGGTTTGAGAAAAGCTTCCTATAAGGGCAACCCCTATAGTTAATTACATATTAAATGATCAAAGTCATCTAAGAAAATTCTCGATTAAAACCAGGAAAAATTATCTCCAAGGAGGTTAAGAGGATAAGAATTTTTAACGAAATCAGACAAAGAGGTGTGTAAAGGGGAATGGTTCAAACTTGGAACATTTATTGTAGAATCCAGAGGAGGAAGAACTAGGGGATGTCATGGATCCGGAGGAGAACTTCAGTGACTTCCCGGTCTATCATATTGTTTGGCTTCAGTTTTGAGGAGAAAATTTTAAGTGTTTCATCCTGTCAATTTTATTAATTTAGGGCTTCCATTTGTGTGAGACGATCACACAAATAACTTAGAAGATGTGAGGGTTTAGGTCGTGACAAATGACAACCTCAGAATCTTAAGACAAGTTAGGGCTTATATTGTGCGACATGGTTGTACAAAGGCCTAAAGATGAGGTGAGGATTTATGTTTCATAAGCGAACAACCTCAAAATCCTATGGCTTGGTTGTTTAATTCTAAGGAAGGAAGTTGGTTTAGCTAGGGAAGACAGATTTTGCTGTTGAAGATGGCTCTGCTGCCCACCATGCTAACTTCAAGATCCTTGTCGTGACGAGTTTAAGTTTTCTAGGGTGTCCAGTTATGATGTCAAATTAGGTAGCCTTATGGTTGAAGTTCTTTAAATTTTATGGGGCATGTTAAAGTTGATTAGAGCAACACCGATACCACTATTTTCTATTGGATTCACTTAGCCCAAATGAATTTACTAAACTCAACTTAATGAGTTCCGTAATTTCATTTAGACCGTGGGAAGCCTCGTTAGCAACCGTAGGTTGCCTCCTCCGAGGGTTTCCCGATCATCCGAAGAGACGTATTAATTTAGTTAAAGTTGTATTTTTTGGT
>NW_018164632.1:496754-497975 GCF_001263595.1 Phalaenopsis equestris | reverse complement strand
TTAAATGTTGTGGCGGTGAATTTTATCTTGGTTGATTTTAACTTTAGTTTTGGTTTTGGTTTTGGTTTTGTGGCTATCCAGATAGTTTTAATTTTCATGCAGGGTGGCATCGTTGTTTAGCATGTAGATTTGTATTAACATCGAAAGTACAGTATGAAAGTACTGTTGACCTCACTTTTGGTTGAAGGTCTAGAAACTTCTTCAGTAGCCTAGGTCTAGCCATAGGACTTTCCTATTGACTAGTCTTAGAAAACTAGAAAAGATACTCTCACCATTAGAAATTCAAAACTCTTCTCTTTACTCAACTTGAAGTTCCACATATTGATCCTAACCTCTTACAATTAGTAGGTAAGATCATTATGAGGGAACTCAAGGAGAGTTCCTATAGGGTTACTTGGCCTTAGGATTGACCCTGGATGTTGGTTTGGAGCTAAGATATACAATACTATACCCTCACAATACCCTGACTAAGACCAATACATAAGAACCCAAAATGGGGATTTCATTGATCCATGGTTTATTTAGAATGTATATCTATCCAATTCTACTTGAAATGTTCATCTTGGGTCTTTTGCCCCAGACACCCCCAAATTACCTAAATGCCCTTGGGACCCTTCTTTAATCAAAAATCCCAAAAATTCTAAAATTCTCAAAAAATGACAATAAATCCTAAATATTCCCAATTTTATGTCTTTCAACTACACCATGATCCAATTTAGTCAATTTGACCATCTTTAACCAAAATCCCCAAATTGTCCTTTAAAGACCCAAAATTCCCCAAATCCATCCCAGATGTCTATCAATTTGATCTTAATTGACCCCAGTTACCATCCTAAACTCAAATTCACTTTTTATATGACCAAAATAAACCAAATCCAGGCTCAATTGGTCTATGATTTGAGCTCAATTTTGATTTGAGTCAAAACCCCAATCTTGACCATGAGACTTAATCTCACTCAATTGAACCCATAGCCTAGTCAATTGGTCTCAATTAATATTGCAAAATCATTACAAAATTCTTACACATCAAAATCAACCATCAATTGGACTTGATGAAGCCTCAAATCAATTTGATTTTGGTCTAAATCCAAAATTCCCAAAATTAGCCCCAATATTGGCTAAAACTCCAAAGCTCAACAATTGAATGCCTTAGACCTCAAATTGGCATCCAATTTTTATTGAAAATATTTTATAAGGTCATTTGTGACCAAACACAACAAT
>NW_018164632.1:495863-496422 GCF_001263595.1 Phalaenopsis equestris | reverse complement strand
ACCTCAAAATGACTTTCACCCTTCATGAAAGTTGTTACTCATGGTATCTTACACCAAATGATATATTTAATTGGGCCAATTGACATGCCTAACCTAGTCCAAACACAAGATTTGGTCATATGCACCTTCTTGGACTTATGGTCAAATCCAAACCAATTGAGCTTGGTATGGTCAAATGAGCCTTACCATAACTCATCCTAGACCCTAGGGTTGAGTTTAAAGCCAGCCATCCACCCATGGTTAAGCTTGATATTTATCTCATGGGTAAATTTTTTTTAAAAAAATTTAAAGAGATAAGGATGTGGTTAAATCAAAGTACTTGTCATACCACATGTCCATACCCTATGGTGCCATTTTTACTGAGCATCATAAGCTTTAACCTTGATCCTACCCTTGGTTAGCCACTTTAACCCAAGCTAAAGCCCAAAACCGTGAGCCCCTACATGGCTAATACCCAAACTCATGCCAAGAAGCCACCTCAATCCAAATTGAGCTAAGGGATTCTCTGCTTGACACCTAAGCAGTGGGGCTAACCCCTCCATTGGCCAGCCAAGGCACC
>NW_018164632.1:487457-491077 GCF_001263595.1 Phalaenopsis equestris | reverse complement strand
TAAACTATGAAAATTATGGGGTCAGTTTGACTTCATCTTTTTCAAAACTAAAATTTTTTAAAATGTCCTTCCGAAGCGGGCAACGAGATTTCAATTCCGATGACCGACAGCTTCTTACGGGCAAACCCCACACCAAAAATAGTGTCGACTAGTACAAGAAAGACAGCGCTGTAAATTGTAAGAACGTACCTGGCGAGTCTTCTCGTTCCACCACCTGAAACTCAAAATGCATGTCAGGGCGTTTTATATGAAACAGGAAAGTAAAGTTTTGGCGACCTACCTAACCCTAGGTCATATCTTGGTGGGCGCCTATTAGTTTGATTAAGGATGATTTTGTTAAGCAAAACACATTAAGTTTAGTAGATCTCTGAGGTATCCAACAAGTTAAGAGAAAGAAG
This sequence comes from Phalaenopsis equestris, assembly GCF_001263595.1. Lineage (NCBI taxonomy): Eukaryota > Viridiplantae > Streptophyta > Magnoliopsida > Asparagales > Orchidaceae > Phalaenopsis > Phalaenopsis equestris. The sequence goes on along the minus strand of NW_018164632.1, from coordinate 490,679 downwards.
CAGGTTCATGCTTCCCTCTCACTACCTGGTGAAAGGCCTCGAGCTCATTTAAATTTATTGTGTTGCTTAATAATTCACCATATGAACACCCTAATGCTCAATGAACATTGATGTCCTAATTATCCCTAAGAGTAAGGTAATTATCATTTGTAATTTAATTTTGAAGATTACGTGGGTGAAGACTCTTAAAGGGGAGCAAGTTAGTGTTGTTGGAACACTTAGCCAAATTTTAATCCTAATTGGGCTTGTGGTGTTTTAAAAGATGTTAATTTTAGCTATGTTTGCTTTCCTAATCCTCATTTAATCAATCTAGATTTAACTTAGATCACTACTAAGCCCTTAAGACCTAGGTGAGTGTCTTAATTAATTTTGAAAAAGTTAATTTTAGGTGGTCATGATTCATTATTTGAATTTCATCTGAACATCAAATATGAGTATTAAATTGATTAATTATTAACCTCAAAAGCATACCCCTAAGTCCTAGGTTCATTTAATTTTAATAAACTTCCAAATTTTAACAATTTAGAAATTTATTAATTTGTCCTTTTAATTAGGAAAGTGAGGTTGATTTCTACCAATTAATCCCATTTCTAATTTCAGTCATCCAAACAAGTTAATTAAGATCAGAGGTTGCCCATTTCACTCCTTGAATTAAGCCTAAATGTTTATTAAGGCCAAATTCCTGAAATTACACTTTTGCCCCTAAGGCTCTAATACTTCATAATTTGTAAAATTCAAATCAAATGACTTTGAAATTTTTATCATATCTTATTCATGGGTCAATCAAGATATCAGAGAGAAAATATGATTTTTTAAAATTTAATTTAATTTATATAATTATTTTCATGCAAAAATAAGATTTTTCAAAGAAAATTTAGTAACTTGATCAAAGTGAAGCCTAATCACTTGAAATTTTTACTGGAGGTAGACCTAGGCTAGGAAGCCATTTAAAAAAAAATTCAAGATTTTGTAAATTTTATTTGAATTATTAGAATTATTTTAAGTTTTGGGGCATTTATAATATATAAAACATTTTAGAAGTGGAAAATTAAGTTTTACATTTTTGAAAAATATCCTTGAGTTAAGAAAACCCAAAGAATCAAATTTTATATATTTTTTTTATTTTTCTTTGATTTATTGAAATTACTTTAGTGGAAATCCATTTTTTAGCCTTTAAAAATTATTTTAAGTTTCAAAATACAATATAATTTTTTAGAAAATCAGGAAAAATATTCTAATTGCTTCTAAATGCTTGGAAAATAATTTAGAAAATTTAGAATATTCCCATGAGTTTTATTACTTTTGTGTTTTTTTATGAATTTTTAATTATTTAAATATTTAAAAATAGGCTAAAAATGAAGTTTTTATTTTAAACTCCATTTTATTTTTATGAAATTTCCCTGATCACATAGAATTTAAAAAACAAGTTTTCATAATTTTTTGAGTTATATTTTGATCATTAAAAATTGTTTTTTGATCATTAAAAATTGTTTTGATCATTAAAAATTGTTTTAGTGCCAAAAAAGATATTTAATTTGGAAAATCAATTTAGGCCATCAAATGTACTTAAAATGCTTTGAAATTTATATGGGGATTTCTATGGATCATAGAAAATAGTGGAGATATAAAATCAAGTCATTTTGATGTTTGTATTTTCCAAAATGAATTATCTTAGTGATTTAGGGTTTAGATAAATTAAATTTATTTTGAATGACTTCACTTATGAGAAATTTTTTTAAGGGTTCTCTGGTCATAGTGAACTTTGAAAAATTCTCTTGGATTTTTCTAAGCAACATGCTGATTATTATGATTAATTAAAGCAAATAATGTACATAAACTTAAAAAATATAGATCTCTGTTTAGAGGTCTCTCTGACTTTAGAAAAATCAGGGAATGTTCCCCTTAATAGAGGCTATAACATACCAAAATTTCAAGCCATGGTGAAATGCCTATATGCATGGAGAATAAAAAAACTAAAAATAATGTTTAATTAATTAAAAATAAAATATACATCAAATAGACTTCAAATTATTTCCACATTGTTCTCCTCTATTCACTGACAAAGAGGGTCTTTTTATTTTATTTTTGTGATTTTTCTACACCAAGATATAAATTTTTGAAGTTAAGGGTCTTTTTTTTGAATTTTTTATAATTCCCCATTTATCTACTTAAAGCGCGGCGCCAACTCATCCTATGGCGGCTCTGAAGCTCCATGCGGCGAGCTCCCGTTCGACGCCGCCATCCACTTCACTGCTGACTCGACCAGCAGTTTATGTCCCAAAGTTGATGAGATAAACGAGCGATCACACAGCTCTCTGTCATCATCCGCAATGGCCTAGCCCAAGGACCATCCATCTTCAAGGCTTGATATCTCCCTCATTTCTCAATCAAATTGAATGAAATTTTTTTTAAAATGCTCGTCTAAACTAGAGGAACATATCTATATGGTTAAGATGCCATAAAATTAAGTCTAAGAAAATGGAGAATCAAAATAGGCTTGGGAAGAGAGGGAGTGCAATACCTTTGCTCTGAGAATAGAAGCTTCGATCAGAGGTGCTCAACACGTTTGTTCAAGTCTAAGGAGGCTAGGGATTGAGCCTCTTACTATGGTGTAAGGTCTAGGTATTAATTTGACCAAGCTCTATTTCATGTGTTAATCAAAGTTTATGCTAGAAGCTCCGTGGAAGAAGGATTTGATGGGGCTTCTTCTTCTACTACTGTGGTGAAGGTGTGGGTGAGTTTGATTAGAGTTTGGTGGACTGTGAAGTTGTATTGAGCTCTGTCCTCATTTTTGGCAAAAGTTTGAACTCAAAATTGGGCTTCCACAGTGGGAATCAGTGGAGGAAAATGGTTGGATTGCATTGAGGAAGTCTCAAAGAAGCTCTGTGAGTGATTTGGGAAGCTATCTTTGAGAAAATTTCAGCACACCCACCATGGCCGTGGAGGTAATCTTGGAGCTCAGAGAACCTAGGGGAATATGTCACAACAATTTAATGGGCTTGGGTTTAGTTTTGGCAAAAAGAATCTTAAGCTTAAGCAATTACGGCATGAAATCCATTGATTTAAGGGACCATTGGTACATGAATTAGCTTAGGTGATTTTATGGGGTTTAGCTTGGTCACTAGGGTCCAACTAATGGCTGTGGAGTCATTAATTTGATGGCTTTGGGGTGGTTAGGCTACATTTAGTGCATGGGTCCAAGTGGGTGAAAATGACCAAAAC
>NW_018164632.1:465602-486818 GCF_001263595.1 Phalaenopsis equestris | reverse complement strand
CAGAAATTTGTCAAATTGGGTCATGTGGTAGTTGAGAAAAAAAGAATTGGGAATATTTGGTTGGCTTTCAAAATTTTTGTTTTGGGATTTTTTGGAATTTTTGAAATTTTGGGTTTTTGGAATTTTTGAAATTTTGGGGGTAATTTGACAATTTTTGGTGATTTTGGGTAATTTGGGTGTTTTCAAAAGGTTAGAAATGATTTTTGAACAAGTTTGGGTATTTTGGATAAATTTGAAAATTTTGACTAAATTTAGGGATACAAGGGTACTTAGGTAATTTGGGGGAGTTTAGGGGTAAATAGTCAAACTGAGTATTTTTGGTAAAATTGGGGAACTAACCACAGAAAGTAAGGCATGAACCAATGAAAACCCCATTTGGGTCCTCTATGTACTGGTCTTATCTAAACCCTAGCCTAGGGCTAGTGGGTTTAGGGGACCATCTACATGAGTTTCCCAAAGGCTCAAGGGACCAATGTCAGAAAATTCTGGGTTTAGGGCAGTTGGGTTTAGGGTAGTGAGTGATTGTGAGTGAAGTGAGTGCCTTAGCTCTAGAACAACACCCAATGTCAACCCTAAGGTCAAATAGCCCTATAGGAACTCTCCTTGAGCTCCCTCATAATGACCCCACCTACTAAGTGCTAGAGGTTAGGACCAATATGTGAAACTTCAAGTTGAGTAAAGAAGAGTTTAGAATTTTTAATGGTGAGGGTTCCTTTTTCTAGTTCTCTAAGAATAGTCAATAGGAAAGTCCTATGGCTAGACCCTAGGCTACTAAAGAGAAAGACTAGACCTCAACCAAATGTGAGGTCAACACATTCCTTTGGCTTGGATTTGACACTGTCTGTGTAATGGGACTCTTCCACTCACTCGACATCTTGGGATGCCTGTTGAGCTTGGGGTTTAAGTGTTGGTGGATTACCTTGCGAGAGAGGTTGCTCCCTTCCCTCTAGCACCACCCGGGCCAGCTTCACAATTTGACATGCCATTCGATCATGGAGCCCTTGGATTTAATGTTGCATGAATTTTCGAACAGACTCCATATTGGATGCTTCTCCTGGATGTGTTCCTTAACCTTGACGCGCTTCACGTCTTGTTGAAGGCATGACTCCATGCTCACCGAATATTTTAGGATGTTGGATCTTAGATTGCCTTATGGATCACACCCAATGAATAGAGCGTTGGTTGAATGAAAGAAAGAGAAATAAAAAACATGTAATACTTAGTTTTTGTGAAGTTTCTGGGATCCCCTCCCTGTGAAACTAATCATTCTATTTATAACGCTTCGGTAAGGTATTACAAATGACATGATTGTCTCTCCATTCAATGAAAATGTTACTACAATTGATAATCCTTTACACCCTTAAATATTTATAATTGAATAATACATATTATGACCTTACAACCATCGTTGGCTTTGTTCTACATCTATAACTGCAGCCGATGCCGCTTCGTATCTGTAACTGTCAGGTATGGACATTTGGTATTCAATCGGTTGGCCCATAATCATTTGACCGGATGAGTAATCTTTGTATGATAAAATCAGCTTCAATTAAATGTTGATCTTTTATAATTACAGAAGCCGTTCGAGAGAGTGCTACATAGTCGCACGGTGTTTGTTGGGTCGGTTAGTATTTAGTTCGGTTGGCTTCATGGGACCGATCTACTTCATGACGAATGTCCGAACATGAATCTTCTTATGTGATCCAAGTGTCTTCTCGAGATTTGTGGAGGCATATTCCTAATGTACAGACTATTTACACAACAATTTTAAATTGAAAACTCACTGTTGGTTTATGTAAGTGTTGTCTAGGTGTTTGCCATCAAGCCATAATTGGAGTTGTCATTTGGCATATTGCCGTTTAAGTGTTTGCCATCAAGCCATAATTTGACTCAAGTGATTCATCATGACAAAATGCATAAATAGATTGCCTTGGTTATCCAAAACTATTATAACCAGGAGTTACCAATAGATATTTTTAACTCAAACGAGGACGGTGGAATTTTATTTGCGCATTTTAATCAAAGGAAAGCAATTGCTTCACCGCCGTTAAGTGAGAAAATGAATTCTTGGTTGACTCAGTAAATTCAAAAGAAACCAATAAAATGGTGCATCTTTTAAGTTCTTTTATTTATTTTAATATTTTAATTGTTTTGTTGGCTACGGAGAAAAATATATATTTTTTATTTATTTAACTATATTCAAAATTATCTATGAAAAAGATGAAAATTTTGATTCAATGATTGCTTATTGTTTAGCTTACTTTGTATTGATAAGGTGTGAGTATAACAAAAATTGAGCATCTAAATTAACAAAACTAATAAAACATCAATTAAACTTGCAATAACTAAGCACGCAACATCCTCAATGATGCCATTTCAGGAAAAAATCAAATCTTGCGCCAATCTGACTGCACGATCTTTCATATGCAGTTCCAGTCCTTTCAGTATACTGAAGATCAGATATCTCTGAGGATGAGAAAAATCAGTAACAACGAAGACATGGCTCTTCCTCTCCACCTCAATCCAGCTGCATCCCGCTGGCTTCCTCATATCCTTCATCTTCATCATCCTTCTTACCTCCTCAACACCATCCCACCTTCCATCTGCAGCGTAGATATTCGACATCACCACATAATTCCCAATATTCAGGCCTTCAACACCAAATAACTGATCTGCCGCAATGCGGCCGATCTCCACCTCGCCATGAATCCCGCAGGATCCCAGCAGAGACCCCCACACATTGGCATTTGCCTCGCAAGGCATGTCTTTGATGAAACCATATGCTTCTTTCAGCCATCCCCTTCGAGAGAGAAGATCAACCATGCAGGCATAATGTTCCATAGTTGGTTTGATCCCATGAACCTTACTGATGGAATTAAAATGTTCCCATCCCTGCTCAATCAGCCCGCCATGGCTGCAAGCTGACAGAAGAGAAGTTAGGATGACATGATCTGGCTTAATATTTGATTCCAGCATCTGGGAGAAGGTTTGTAATGCCTCTTCCGCCATTCCATGAATCGCATAGCCTTGAATCATAGTAGTGAAGGTGATCAAATCCTTATTTCGAGTTATCTGAAACTGTCTGCAAGCGTCCGTTATGCTTCCACATTTGGAGTATGCGTCCAGCAGCGCTGCTCCCAGATGTTCCACTTCAAGAGAAGCTCTGATCGTGTATCCATGGCATTGTTTTACAAGATGAACGAAGGATACATGAGCGCAAGCACTGAGAACGCTCATTATGCTCACAATATCAGGTCTTCTTCCTTCTTTTTGCAGTTCATGGAACAAGATGAAAGCTTTATCAATGCAGCCATTTTGAATGTAGAGTTGTAACATTAGATTCCAAGTGGAGAGATCTCTCTCCGGCATCTGGTTGAATAATTTCTCAGCATCCTTTAAACTGCCGTGTTTCAGATAACTCAAAATCATGGCGTTATTAGTGGGCACGCTGTTTCTAATAGAATTTTCTTCTATGCCCCGACAGTTTGCGTATGCACCAAGAATCGCATTGATGACATTTGGGCGACTGATCAAACCTGCTCTGAATGAGTACCCGTGAGCTTCCCTAACCTTCATTATGCATAGGGAAGTACAAGCTCGAAGAACAGTAGCAATGGTGATGGAGTCTGGCTGAATCTGTACATTATTCATCTGATTCAGAAGCTTGAGGAGCTTCTCCCACTGCCCATTATCTGCAAAGGCCGTAAGCATTGCATTCCATGATATCAGGTCTTTCTTAAGTATGCCCTGAAAGCACTGAGTTGCTTCATCTACTTTACCACATTTCCCATAGAAGCTAACAAGAGCATTCCCTAAGGACGTCTCTTCACCGAGTGAAGGATGCTGCAGAATATAATCATGGATTTTCCTTCCTTCGTTGAAATCAAGCAATTGACCGCAACAAGGAAGAAGACTAATGAGTGTAAGCGAATTCGGCTTCATACCGCTTCGAAGTAAGTTGTGATACAAATTCATGGCTTCTGAAAACCATCCATTCATGGCATAACCAGAGATGAGAGTGTTCCATGTGACAAGATCTCTCCTCTTCATCTTTTGGAATATGTTTTCAGAACCGACTATGTCTCCAGCCTTCAGGTAATGAATCAAAAGAGCATTATTAACTGAAGTTTCTTCATCCAATTCAGACCTTAGAATATAACCATGGATCTCTTTTCCATAAAGCCATCCATTTTCCAGAAAACTGCATACAGGAAGTACGCTTACAAGTGTGGCATCATTAGGCATAAAACCAACTGAAACCATCTGATAAAATAATTCCAAGGCTTCGGAGAAGAAACCATTTTCAGATAAGCCAGCAATCATCGAATTCCATGAAATAATATCCTTCCCAGAAATCATATCAAAAACTTCCCACGCATCATTTACAGCTCCACCACATTTCGCATACATAGAGACAAGGGAATTTCCCGCTAGTGTCTCAGATTCCATCCCCATCTTTAAAATGCAAGCATGGAGACACTTCCCATGCTCCAAAAGTTTCAATTTTGCACAGATTGGAAGAATAATCGCCATGGTAATAGCTGTCAGTCTGGCCTGTATGCCTCCTGAAACATGCATTTTGTAGAGCATTTCCATTGCTTCCATATAAAGCTGCGCACGAGCAAAACCTGCCAACATGACATTCCAGGAAACAGAATCTTTCCGATATGAGCTCTCGAAAACTTGGAATGAATCATCTAAAGCGCCAATCCTTGCATACATGTCCATCAATGCCTTCTCGACAGGTAACAGATCATTATAGCTTGCCTTCACTGCAAAGGCGTGAATAGCTTTCCCATGAATTCCATAACAGAGCAGCGCTGAGGCCTTAATGGACGCTGCCATTGCCAACCGATCGGGTGTAAAGTTGGTGATTTGCATCCATTTGAGAGCCGATAAAACTTCAAAATCTTGTCTTTTAGCCGCGTGGAACTTGATCAGCGCGTTGCAGAATTTGTAATCTTGAGGAAGCATTTGGTCGAACAATGTATGCGCATCTCGAGTTGGTTTCATGATTTCGCTGGAAAGGCCTCCACTGAGAGATCTCAGAGCAAGAAGGGAAGGGCAGCGGACGAAAAATATTGAAAATATTTGGGATTTGTGATGGAAGGCATGTTTTGAATTTAGCAAGACCATCCATCAAATAGAAGCTAAGAATGAAGTTTTCTCCTTGGCGCTGGTGAAAATTGGAGTCCCGCAGGGAATTTAAGGGAGAAACTTCCAAGTCATTAAAAAGCTTCTCTCATAACTGTGTTTGTTGCTCAAGCACTGTAATCATTTATGAAATTCTTGCTCGAGCTTTAGTCCAGTTTTATGTTTATATTAAAATTGAGTTCCTATTTAAATTTGATTCTTTCTCCTTTCAAATGGTGATAATCAAGCCAATATCAAATAAATTAATGAGTAAATTTTTAAGCTACTTAATTTCTATTTAAATAATTTTTATAGAGTAAATTAAAATTAGTGATATAAAGTTATTTATTTTCTAATTAGAGAAAATTTCAAACAAAATAAAGATTAGTATGATTGAGATAATTATTTTTTAATCAAATGAAATTTATTGAGCGCATAAATGAGTTAATTATTAAAAATATGAAAATAAATAAGTTTTTAAATGAATTAACTATGAAATGAAGAACTAAAAGAAAAATGTAAACGAGTGAGATAAATGCAGAGCTAAATAAATAAATTTTTATCTTGTTTTATAAACTACGATTTAAAATTTATGTTAATTTAATAAAAATCAATTTTATATTAAGTTTTAATAGGGCTTATTCACAAGTTTAAATCAAACTTTAACGGATTATATTCATGAGCATTAAATTAATTATATTTATTAACTTTAAATGAAATTGTTTCTCTAGCTTCTTAACGAGCTTGTTCATGAGTTTTGAATGATATTCCTTGCGAAGATAAACTAATCGAACAAAATTGGTCTAGTTTGTTAATTTAACAGTCCAACATTTATAAGAGTATTCAAATTTATTCAATTAGTTAATCAAACGAACATGAACGAGCTCTTATCGAGCCGAGTTATGAGTACTTATTCATTTTAATCGGCCATTGCACTTTTGGGAGACGATGTCCATAATATAATAAGTGAATGATATTCTGATCCTTCCAACTCGGCTTCATACACACACAAACACACAGACACACGACACACACACATATATATATATATATATATATACATATATTGAAAGTAATGGTCAGAGGCTATTATACGAGCCCCGACCATCTCTCATGAGTCTAAGAATTCGAGTACCACACCCGACACTCGGGTGGAATCGAACCCCAGACAAGAGGAGACTTACAACTGACAAGCAGTTGTCCAACCAACTTATCTGAGCACACGATGCATATATATATATATATATATATATATATAAGAAATTCAAAGGGAACTTTATTGATATCAGGTAAAATTTAAAAAAAAATTTGAGGTAGATCCTTCAACTAGCCAAAAATACAACTTACAAAAAAAAAAAAAAAAAAAAAAAAAAAAAAAAAAAAACGTAGAAGTTCCACATCCAAGGGTATACAACCCACTCAACCAATGAGTCAATATTCAAAAATTCCAAAAGAATTGACTAAATGAAAAGATCTCCTAACATCTTAGATAAGGAATGCCCATGCTATCACAATGCACCAGCCTCTATAACCCTCTAGAAGGACAACTCCCTGCAACAACCTCAACTATCTTTGCACCTTTCCTTGCCAACAATATATATATTAAAGAAATTTATAGAGAACTTTATTGATATCAGGTAACATTAAAAAAAAATGGAGGTAGATCCTTCAACTAGCCCAAAAAAAAAAAAACATAAAAAAAAAAAAAAAAAAAAAAAAAAAAAACAAAAGGTTCCACATCCAAGGGTATACAACTCACTCCACCAATGACTCAATATCCAAAAAATCCAAAAGAATTGACTAAATAGAAAAGATCTTCTAACATCTTAGATAAGGAATACCCATGCTATCACCATGCACCAGCCTCTGTACCTCTAGAAGGACAACTCTCTGCAGCAGCCTCAACTATCTTTGCACCTTTCCTTGCCAACCAGTGAGCAGACTTGTTTCCCTCCTTATAAACAAAGCTCCAGATGATATTGAGATTAGCAGCAATCTTAAATATTCTACTAATACAATAAACAATGTTTTATGGTGATGTCTTCCTCCCTTGGAGACATTTCAATAATAGTGTTGAGTTCACCTCTACTTGCAACAAATGCTGATTAGCAAAAACAAAATATTTAATAGCAAGCTAGAAAACTCAAATTTATGCCTCCAAAAGACTTCCAGCCACACATGGAGCCACCATAAATAACAAACATCCTTATTATCCTTGAAAAACGCCCCCTGCACTAGCTAGATCCCCACCCCAACTACCATCAATGGTAACTTTCACCAAATTATAAGAAGGTTTATGCCAGCAAACTCATTTGGGTTGGCTCCTCCTCCTCTTCACCATGCCACTCTCCTCAATATTAAAATGAGAAACACCACTGAAAAAGGAAGTTTGAAAAGAGTCAAACTTGACAAGTTTATGCGCATAAGCAAGAATATTAGCTTCCACATGTTTCTCTGTGATGTTACTACCCAAATGCTTATTCGAATTTCTTTCCATCCATAAGATCCATATGATATGTAAGGAAAGAATGCTAAGAAATGGTTTTGCTTTCCCTTTGGGGTCCACTCTGCACAACAAGTATCCAAATCATCACAGGTAGAACGGACACTGGTATGAAAGATACCACTCAGCCTCTTCAATAAATGTATTACAAAAGGCCATCTAAAATAAAAATGAATAGCACTTTCCTCTCCCTCCTGCACAAAAATCATTGCGAAGCAAATCTCAAACCTTTAAGTTCTAAAATATCATCATAATGAAATAAATTGTGATAGTGTCTCCACATGGAAAAAAAGGCATAAAAGGAGTGAGTGCCTTTCCCCAAATAATATTGCCCATCTAACCAGATCATGATGATGCAAGTCCTCATATATAGTCGTGGAAATAAGTTTATCATTAGTTACTTTGATTAGAGGAGAATCCTGTTTACCACTCTTATTGGAATCTTGGAGATGTAATTTGCATTCCCCTCGCCTACATTTTCCCTAAACAAGGAGATGTTCCACCCCCCATTTTCCCAGAAATCATGCACACACAATTTCATAGTGTTTCCATTTTTCTCTTACTCTAAATCTTGCAAAGCTCAACTGCACCTCTAGAAGGAAATTTGTCCATCTCAAATCTCCCAATAGGAGTAATTTTCAGCCCAAGATTTGGCCTTTAACATTGCTTTCCGGATTTTAGAATCCCCTACTCTCTAATAGAGAGTAGAAGAATGGTGTAATTTACAGTATTTCTCATGCATAAATAAAGACTATAATGATTTTTCCATCCTAAACTTGAGCCACAAGTTTATATAGTTAATTTCAACCTTATGTTGTAACTCGTTAAATCCCAAACTCCTCACCTTAATAAGTTTACATAAAGCCTTCCATCTCACCCACAGTTTTTTTTTTTATTTTCCACGAGCCCACAAGGATTTATTGAAGCATCTTTCATGAGCCAGCTGAGTGCTAGCTTTCAGTTTTAGAACATGCAAAGAAAATAGAGGAATGCAATTTAACACACTTCTTAGTAAAATAATACGCCCCCATAGGATAGAAAATTATTTTCACTCCATAATTTTATTTTTTTTTTGTCCACCACTGCATCCATTTGTATTTGCTTTCTTCTCTATCTTATAATATTCACAGCAAGATATTTGAGGGGGAGCTCAGTTAAAGAGTATCTAGTGTAGTTGGAAATCCATTGAACCACCTCTTTATTTACATGCTTACCTACATTAAAATGGAATTTGCTTTTATTGAAATCTAGACCAGCCATCCCCTATAACTCCTCCAACAAAGCATAAAGCTTTTTAATCGCAAATTTCCCAGCTTTAGAGAAAATTATAACATCATCTGCATTAGCTAAGTGACTCACCAACAATTAGTTTTATGAGAGAACTTCACTATATAATTAAGCACCTACAATTAGTTCACCATTTGAGAAAGATTGACAAAAGCAACGATAAAATTAGTGGGTGATAATAGATCACCTTGGTTATTCTCCTCATTTCTAAAAAGAAACCATAAGTATTGTCATTTGATAAAATGTTGTATTTATTGCATGATAGCCGCCTTTTCAAGATACCTTAGAACTCCTGCTTAAATCCTCTAGCCTTAATATATTAGTAATGAAATCCTAGCTAATTGAGTCACAAACTTTATTAATATATAGCTTGAGTACCATATTACCTCCTTTGCATTTTTTATCCAAATCCTCTATTAATTTCTAAGCTAGAAAAATATTATAAAAAATTTCCCTGCCCTTTATGAAAGCTAACTGGTTGGGAGAAATAATGAAGGGAAGGTGAGGTTGGATTCTTTATACTAGTATTTTCCTTATAACTTTAAAAATGACGGAGGTTAAACTAATAGGTTTGAACTGATCTCAAGAAGCCTTTTCCCAATCTTTTGGAATTAAGATAATTGTAGCAGCTGTGAAATAAAATCCAGGGTCCTCATCTCCAAAATAGCTTTTGTTGACCTCACTTTTGGTTGAGGCAACTTGAAAAGGAATCCTCACCATTAGAAATTCTAAACTCCTCTTTACTCAACTTGAAGTTCCACATAGTTGTCTTAACCTTTAGCACTTAGTAGGTGGGATAATTATGGGGGAGCCCAAGGAGACTTCCCATAGGATTTCTTGCTCTTAGGGTTGTCTCTTGGTGTTTGTGTAGAGCTAAGGCACTCACTACACTCACCTCATTCACAATCACTCACAAATATAAACCCAAAATTTCTTGACTTCGATCCCTTAATCCTTTGGGAGACTCATGTAGATGGTCCCCTAAACTCACTGGCCCCTAAACTCACTGGCCCTATGCTAGGGTTTAGCTAAGACTAGTACATAGAGGACCCAAATGGGGTTTCCATTGGTCCATATCTAATTTATGATGGTTAGCTCCACTAAAAATACTCAACTTGGCCTTTTTCCACTAAACTCTCCCAAATCACCTAAGTACCCTTGAAATCCTAAGTTTGGCCAAAATTTCCAAATTTACCCAAAATACCCAAATTTATTCAAAAGACATTTCAAATCTTTTGAAAACATCCAAATTACCCAAAATCACCCAAAAATTGCCAAAATGCCCCTTCTTAGCCCAAAATTTCAAAAATTTCAAAAAATCCTAAAAATTCTCCAAACCTTCAAAATATTCCCAATTTCATTTTTCTCAACTACCACATGCTCCACTTTGACCAATTTGATCATTTTGACTAGAACCCCCAAATTGCCTTTAAAGGCCAAATTTTTCCAAATTTACCTCAAATGTCCATCAATTTGGTCCTAATTCTTTCGATTTCAATTCTAAACTCAAATTTACCTTCCATATGACCAATATAAATCAAATCTAAGCTCAAATGGCCCATTCTTTGAGCCCAATTTTGATCTAAGGCAAACCCCCAATTTTGGCCACATGACCTAATCTCACCAAATTGAACCCATAGTCCACTTAATTTGCCACAATTTATGTTAAAAACTCTTAATAACACTCCTATACATAAAAATTGACCTTTAATTGGCCTTGGTGAAGCCTCAATTTCATTTAATTTTGACTTAAGTCCAAAAGCCCCAAATTTACCCCAAATTGGCTATACCCCAAAATTCCATCAAATTGATTACCTTAGCCCCAAAATTGGCACCCAATTTATATTTAAAACTCTTCATGACATTCCTATTGAACTTTTTCAACAATCAATTTGAACTTAGCCCAAGCCTAGCTCAATCTAGACCCAAGTCTAGCCCAACATGCCCAAAGTGATCAAAATTCCAAAATCCTTCAAATTGAATCCCCACTTAAACTCAAAATCATTTCAATCCTTCACAAAAAATCTTCATTAAAATTATCTACATAATATTCATCAATCAATTGGGCTTAAGGTCATGACTAGCCTGACCCAAACCCACTTTAAGCCAAATTGACCCACGTGGACCCCTTCACCAAAAATTGACTCAATTAAGCCAAATTGGCCAACCAAAGACCACCACAGCCACTAAGCACATCCTTTGGACCAATCTAACCCATGTAAAACCCACCAAGCCAAGCTATGGACCAATGGGTCCCTAAATTAAGGGATTTTTCCTATATTTGGGCCTTAAGCCAAAAATATTTTCCACGATTGCTTGCCTATGGGGGTAAATCATAATTAAGCACCCCCTGGCCACCCTGAGCCAAGAGGTAACTGATCACTGGCCAGCCACGACCTGGGTAACCGGAAAACACCAACCTGAGGAGGCCAAAGGTGGTTAAAAACCCAATTGAGCCCATCCAAGCTGTCCCAATCCTATTGGAGGCCTGAGGTCTTCTGCCTTCTGCCTTCCACTTAAGCAATTGGGCTAATCCACTGGCTAGCCCAATTGAAGCCTCATAGCTCCCCTATTTAGACAGCCATCCCCCATGACTAGAAGAGCTGCTGAAACCAACCTCAACAAAGCTCTGTTCAATTGCCTCCAAACTCCACACAACAACATAGAGAAACCTAGCTCCAATGTCCTCTGACCCTAACTTCCCATATGCAACCCTAATTTTGAACTTAAAAATTAGAGCATAAACATGACATTTCCTATAACTCTACCAAAATCAAATTAAACTCACCCCCACCATCCCTACATTGAGAGAGGAAGTTCTCCCATCAAAGCATCCTCACCAGAGCACCCTAACCCTGACTTTGATCAACACCCCAAATCGAGTTTGATCGATTTCATACTCTGACCCAAAGAGAGTTCAAATTGGTACTTGAAGGAGCTTCATGAGTCTACACAAAGGTTTAGAAGCAATCCAATTGAGGCCTCACCTCTTGGACTAAGGTATTGGATCTTCCCCCTTTCCTGAGCTTAAATCTACTCTCCATGCTTATCTACTTGATTTTATAGCATGTTAGCCGTATGGATGTGTTCCTCTAGACTAGATGCGTCTTTAGAAATAAACCTCACTCAATTTGGTTGAGTCTAGGCTGAGAAATTAGGGTTAGAAGGTGGACGATTCTCGGTGCACACCAGTTGGGGACCAAGACCCTCTGCCATCGGATCGCGCGGTTCGTGGATGGACAGATTAGATGAAGTTGGACGGGGTCTCGGTCCGTGAATGCTCCACCAGCCATGTGAAACACGCCGAATTAAAGCTCGATGCGTGGCCCGTTCGACGCTGCCGAGGTTGACGTGGTTAAGTAGAAAAATAAGAGATTTTAGGATTTTAGGATTTATTTAATTCCGAGATTTTAGGATTTATTTAATTCCCTAAAACTTCAAAAATCCATATCTTGGTGTAGAAAAATCACAAAAATAAAATAAAAACACCCTAGTGCTCAGTGAACAGAGGAAAACAATATGAAAATGGTTTCAAGTTTATTTGATGCATATTTTATTTTTAATTAATTAAATACTATTTTGAGTCTTTTAATTCTCCATGCATGTAGACATTTCATGGCTTGATATTTTGGCATGTTGTTGCCTCTATCATGAGGAATATTCTCTGATTTTTCCAAATTCATAGAAGATCTCTAAACAGAGATCCATATTTTTTAAGTTTATGTCTATTACTTGCATAAATTAATCATAATAATTGGCATGTTGTTTATAAAAATCCAAGAAAAATTTGAAAGGTTTGTTATGACCAGGGAACCCTTTAGAAAATATGTCATGGGCTAAGTCACTAAGAATACACTTAACTTTTGCCAAACCCTAAAACACAAAGAAAATTAATTTAGAAAATATAAACATCTAAATGACATGCTTTTTAATCTCCACTATAATTTGAAGTTCAAAGAACTCCCCATAAAAAAATTAAAAATAATTGGAGCTCATTTGATAACTCAAAATGATTTTCTAAGTTAAATGCCATTTTAACACTAAAATGATTTTTAACAATTAAAATATAACTAAAAAAATTACAAAAATTGGTTTTGAGAGTTCTCTGTGATCAGATAGATTTTTTAAAAATAAATTTTTAAATAAAATAAAAATTCCATTTTTAAGTCTTTCCTTAATATTTAAATAATTAAAAAATGATAAGAATAAAAAAATAATAAAATTTATGAAAATATTCTAAATTATTTCCTAAGCACTTATGAACAATTTAAATATTTTTCCTGATTTTATAAGTGAAGATATTGAATTTTGAAGCTTAAAAATAATTTTTAATGGCTAAAAATGAATTTTCACTAAAATAATTCTAACAATTCAAAAAAAAATCATAAAAATGTGAAATTTGTTTCTTTGGGTTCCTTGACCTCAGAGAGATTTAATAAAAATGTGAAACTTAATTTTCCATATTTAAAATATTTTATAATAAATAAATACTCCATAATTTGAAATAATTCTAATAATTGAAAAAAAAAACTAATAAAATCATGAAATTTGGTCCCAATGATTATCTAGTTTAAGTCTACCTCCAAAAAAAATTTCAAGGGATTAGGCTTTACCTTGGTCAAGTTATGAAATTCTCTTTTAAAAATCCCATCTTTAACAAATCTTTTTTCTTGCATATAAATAAATATCTAAATTAAATTAAAATTTGAAAAATCACATTTTCTCCTCTGATGCTTTAATTGACCCATGAGTGAGTTTTTATAAAAATTTCAAAGTCATTTGAATGAAATTTGATGAATTATGAAGTATTAGAGCTTTAGGGGTAAAAGTGTAATTTTAGAAATTTAGCCTTAATTAACAATTAGGCTTAATTCAAGAAAGGAAAATGGATAACCTTTGATCCCAATTAACATATTTGGATGATTTAAACACAAGGGGATTAGTTGGTAGAAACCAATCTCACTTTTATTAATTAAAGGATAAATTTGTAATTTCCTTAAATTATTAAAATTTGAAAGTCTAATCAATTAAATGATCCTAGACTTAGGGGTATGATTTTGGGTGTTGACAACTCACTAATTTAACACCCCTATTTGATGTTCAAATGACTTTCAAAAATGAATCATCATCACTTAAAATTCAATCTCTTTCACAATATAACTAAGACATCTATCAAAAGTCAAAAGGGCTTAGTAATGACCGAGGCTAAATCAAATTTGGTTAAATGAGGATTAGAAAAATGAATATAATTAACAATTAAACATCTTTAAAACACTACAAGCCCAAGCTAGAAATAAAATTGGCTAAATGTCTTAATAACACTAATCGTCTGCCTTGCCCCTTTAAGGGGCCCCTTTAAGGGACTTCACCCACATAATCCTCAAATTAAATTATAAGTGATAATTACCCTACTCTTAAGGATAATTGAAACATCAATGTTCATTGAGAATTAAAGTTATTTACAAGATGAGTTATTAAGCAACGTAATAAGTTTAAAAAGAGCTCGAGACTTTTCACCAGGCAGTGAGAGCGAAGCATGGACCTGCTTCTTTCTCCAGATCTGTTGGATACCTCAGAAGTCTACTAAACTTAATATGTTTTGTTTAACAAAAATTATCCTTAATAAAATTAATAGGGACCCACCAAGGTATGACCTAAGTTTGGGTAGATCACTAAAACCTTACTTTTTCGCTTTATATAAAGTGCTCTCACATGCATTTTGAGTTTCAGGTGGTAGAATGAGAAGACTCGCTAGGTACACTTTTTATAGTTTATAGTGTTGTCTTTCTTGTACTTTCATACTGTACTTTTTATGCTTATAAAACTTGCATGTTAAATAATAATGTCACTCTGCATGAAAACCAAAACTATTAGGATGACTACAAAACCAAAACCCAAAACCAAAATTAAAATCAACTTAAATAAAAATCATCTCCACAACATTCAAAATATAAAATAACTCAAAATTTAATCACAAATATCACAAAAACAAAAACCACAACTAAATTAAGACATCTCTATCAGATGATCGGGAATCCCTCAAGGGAGGTAACTTACGATTGCTAACGAGGCTTCCCACAGTCTAAATGAAAGTATGAAATTCATTAAGTTGAGTTTAGTAAATTCATTTGATCTAAGTGAATCCAATAGAAAATAGTGATACCGGAACGAGGGAACCATGGGATCCTAACCCGTGTCGCCCTAATCAACTTTAACATGCCCCATAATATTTAAAGAACTACAACCATAGGGCCACCTGATTTAACATCACAAATTGACATCCTAGAAAACTTAAACTCGTCCCGGCAAGGAGCTTAGAGCTAGCATGGCGGGCAGCACGACCATCCTCAAAAGAAAAACCTGTCTTCCCCAACTAAACCATTTCCTTCTTTAAAATTAAACAATTAAGCCATAGGATTTTGAGGTTGTTCAAGGTAGTTTGCTCATGCAACATAAATCCTCACCTTATCTTTAGGCCTTTGTACAAATCTGTTGTATAATATAAGCCCTAACTCTTCTTAGGATTCCGAAGTTGTTGTTCGTCATGACGTAAATCCTCACATCTTTCATGCTATTTGTGTGATCGTTTCACACAAATGTAAGCCCTAATAAATAAAATTTATAGGATGAAACACTTAAATAATATTTCTCCTCAAAACTAAAGACAAATAATAAGATAGATTGGGAAGTCACTGAGGTTCTCCTTCGGATTTAAGATATCCCCTAGTTCTTCCTCCTTTGGATTTTACAACAAATGTTCCAAATTTGAACCAATCCCTTTTCACACCCCTTTGTCCGATATCGTTGAAAAGTCCTATCCTTTTGAACTCCTTAAAGATAATATTTCCTGATTTTTATCAAGAGTTTCCTTAGGTGACTTCAATTATCTAAGATGTAATTAACTATAGGGGCTTGCCCTTATAGGAAGCTTGTCCGAACCCAGCTTAATATAAACCCTATTTAATTCTTCATATTAAATAGAGAAAATTATTGGTAAATAAAACAATTTCATAGACCAAACGGATGTCATATATTTCTTAGTTTATTTAATCGAGCCTCATCCTCCAGTCCGTGTTTATCCTTCGGGATAGATACAGGGTTTGACGTACAACACTACAGAGTTTGAGGTATAACTCTCTTTCATTTAAACTATGAAAAATAAGGGGTCAGTTTGATTTTATATTTTTCTAAACTTAAATATATATGTAAATTAAAATGTCCTTCTGAAGCGGGCGATGAAATTTTGATTCTGGTGACCGA
Source organism: Phalaenopsis equestris (assembly GCF_001263595.1). Taxonomy (NCBI): domain Eukaryota; kingdom Viridiplantae; phylum Streptophyta; class Magnoliopsida; order Asparagales; family Orchidaceae; genus Phalaenopsis; species Phalaenopsis equestris. The sequence goes on along the minus strand of NW_018164632.1, from coordinate 470,635 downwards.
CAGCTTCTTACGGGCAACAACTCAATTTTTTAGTGCCGACAGCTTTGTATGGCCACCGTCACCTTCTTCCTAATAATGTCCTAGCTCTTCCAGCAAAAATCAGATGTAAAGCCATCTAGCTCTGCCGCCTTGTTACAATTAATTTTTTTGAAGGTCAAAAAATCTCCTCCTCAGTAGGGATATCACACATGCTAAGCTTACTTATATAGTCCCTCTCCTCTCTTAATAAATCATTGTCAAATGAAGCTATAGGAACATCTGTTGAGAAGAGCTGAGCACATTCCCCCAATTTTTTCTGACCATTGATCCACTGTCCATTCTATCTTTGATTCTCAAAATAGTATTTAAGTTCCTTTTCAGTTTGAAGAAAGCATGAAAAAATTTTGAGTTTTTATCTTCTTCCATAAACTAAAGCTCCCCAGCCTTTTGTTGAAGAAGCTCCATCAAATCCTCCCCAACATCCCCCCTCTCTCATCAGAAATTTCCCACATCCTCACCTTTTCCTCAACCTGAGTGACTCTTTTATGCACATCCCCATACACATTCCAATTTCATCCTCTCAAGCTATTTATAACTTTCTTCTAAAGTTATCAAAGAGTATACCATAATTACCCATAACGCAGAATTTCCAATTCTCCTAATCAGCTTTGCTTTTGTTTAGATAAAAAACTAAGAACAAACTCAATCAATTATTTTTTCCCATGTAGTGGTGAGCAAATCCGATCTATTGAGATTCATCATTTTGATTCTAGCTTCATCATTTCTTAAAGTTTTAAGATCCAAACTCAAATAAAATTCAAATTAAAAAATCAAGCTTTGTATATCACAAATATGGCTGCACAAATCTTAAAAAGACACTTTAGATCACATAAAAAGGATTCATGTTCAGACATTCATCATGATGTCAGTCGGGCCATGAAGATGACCAAACAAAATACTAACCGATCCAACAAACACTACGTGACCACACAAAACACTATCAACCAACATTTGTCGTTATAAAAAAATCAACAATTGATTGAAGATGATTAAATCAGTCAAAGATTAATCAATCAGACGAGTGATTATGGGCCGATTGAATGAATACCGAATGTCCATGCCTGGAAGTTACAGATACGAAGTGGTGCAAGGAGCAATTACATATTTAAAATGATGCCAAAGACTGTTATAGAGCCAAAACATGTATTATTTTGTTACAAGTATTTAAAGGTGTAATGAATTATAAACTATAGTAATGTTCCCATTAAATGAGAAAATAATCCTGTAATTTGTTATACTTTACCTATGATTTCTATATAAAAGGATCATTTTCACTAGAGGGGAATCTCATAAGAATTCCAAAACATTAAGTATTACTTGTGTCATATTTGTCTTTCCTTCCTTCGGCTAATGCTATATCCTTGAGTGTTATCCATAAGACAATTTAGGATCCAACATCTTAAAAGTTGCATTGAGCATTGAGTCACACATTTAACAAGATGAGGAGCATATCAATGTGAAGGAACACATCAAGGAGAAACACCCAATGTGAAGTACATTCGGGAAATCACACAACAAAAAATCTAGGGCTCCATGATCTGATGGCAGGTCAAATTGCTAAGCTTGCCCGAGTGGTTCTTGAGGTAAGGGCGCAAACTCTCTCGCAACTTGATCCATCAACGTCAAAGGCTCAAGCTCAAAAGGTGGCCCAAGCTTCTGAGTGAGTGGAAGAGTCCTAGTACCAGAATAGTGCCAGATCTACACCAAAGGGAAGACCACAACCATATGCGATAGAAGTTTATTGCTGGATGGAGAATGCTTTCACCTGACATAATGTGGAAGCTGAGCCAGCGAAGAAGTTTAAGGTTCCCTCTTTGCTAACCATATTGCATTATTTGAGTCGGCAATTTGTACTCTCAAGACCTTCAACACATTAAAATGTCAACTATTCTATACCACATTGAAAGATTCTGCTCTCAGATGGTTCAACAGACTTCCTGTAAGAATTGTTAATTCCTTTAGATACTTTAGGAAGTTATTTCTGATGCAGTTTGCTAGAGCCCAAAATTCACAAAAGGAATCAGATTCTTTGTGGCATTTGAAATATGGGCCAAATGAGAGCATACAAGCATATGTTATAGGGTTCCAGAAGGAAATGCTTGAAGTACATAAACTATAGCCAGCAGTTGCTAAGGAAACTCTGGCACAAGGACTGAAAAGTTTGCAGTACTGATATTTTTTGGCTTCACGGAAACTCAAGACGTTGGCTGAACTTTTGGAGTTAGCCAACAATCACATCACGACCGAGGAGTATATGAATTGGTCAATTTCTAACGGTGGCAAATAAAATCGATAGTCAGACAAGAACAACTCATGGGATGATGGATGGAGAGAGAAGGATGGCTCATGTATGAAATGTGAGAGAGGTCGATCACCCTGAAGAGACAAAAAAGAAAAATGAGACAGACTCAGACACAAACGATCAAATGACGGTCTATTAGAGGCCGAAGGATGTCCATACCTACACCACTACAAGTTTTGATGGTAGAGCTCCTAGATGAAATAGAAGATAAGGAGCATTTCAAAAATGTGAATTCATTGAAACCGGAGCTTCCCTCTGGAATCTCAAAAAATACTGTAATTATCGTCAGGACTATGAGCATGCCACTAAAGAATGTAAGCACCTCCGTAGCCTAGTGGAGGAGCTAATCTAAGCCGAAAAGCTCAAGGCGCTTATAGCCACTGAGGTCCACACTCGTTATAATGGCAAGGCTCTTGTTGATAATGAATTGAGCAAGATTACCGAAGCCAACGCTATTCACATAGCAGGAAAAGTACCAGTGACACTGAGAGGCAATTCATATGCCAGGGTTGACTAAGAAAGGAGTTGATTGAGGAGCTATGGTTTTGCGATACTCATTTTAAAAAAGAAAACCCATTCCTAATCATTTTCACCAATGTGGATCTTCCCCTACTCGAGAATTCCTACAATAATTCCATTGTTTTTCCAACACTAAGTATCCTAGTTTATAGTGGGAGCTCAGGGAACATTTTGTTTTGGGCGGCATTTGTAAAGATGAATTTGATAACTGACACGTTAACTGTACCAGCTAGCTTGCTGTACGGATTCTCTGACGAACGAAAGGAGGCACTTGATGTGATAGCACTCTCAGACACTTGAGGAGAAGGAGACAATCAATTTATCAACATGGAAGATATCCTAGTGGTAGATTGACCAAAGAAAAATATGTTGAGATTTTCATACCTATTTTACCCTTTTTTTGATGATATTGCACTTTAAAGAAGGGTATTTTTGATATTTTATTGCATGTATGACGAATTATGGTCATTGGAGCAAAAAAATGCAAAAACGGTGCAATTTGGAGCAAAAACGAGCAAGAAATGAAATTTTGCCCTGTCACCTTTCGATAAGTCTTTCAATGCTTAATCACTTTTACATTTCTTACATATTTTTGAATAAGATTACACTTTAAAGGAAGGTTTTTTTCATGCTTATTTTGTAGGGCTATCTGTTAGGAACACAACGCAACTAAAATAAGGCAAAACAGAGCTAAAATGGAGCCAAACAGAGCGAAATGGTGGAGCTACGCAGCCTGCTCGCCGACGGGGGTGCCCAGTCTACTCGCCGACGGCGCCAAAACGGCGCCGATGGTGAGATTTACCCAAGAAGACCAAAAAATGACAGAAAAGCTCGCCGACAGTGCCCTCGAGCCCGCAGACGGCGCACGGGTTGACTATGGGCCGACTTTTGGTGGTTATGGGCCGAAATTCAACGTACTTGGATGTTTTTTGAAAGCTCTTGTGGCAACTCTTCAAACTTCATCCCTACACTTTAAAAGAACGAATTTAGGTTAAAAAAAGTGGGTTTTTTGTGAGAGGAATGTTAGGAAAAGTGTGGAGAAAGTTTAGGATTTTTAGAATAGGAGTAGAAATGTAGATTTTTACCTTTTAGAGAGATTGGAGAGGAGATTTTGAGAGAATTTGTAAGGAGATGTTCTAGCATTGCATGGATCGGTGGGAGACTTTGTGGGAGAGATTTTCTTCTTTCTTTCAAAGGGAAAAAGCTAAGTATTGTGTTCTTCATTATCTTTTAATTTTTGTAAACACTTATCTAGTGGATTTGCTTTGGTTAAATGAAGTTTCCATTGTGTTTTCTTCGTGCTTTGTGATGGGCTTCTCTTAGTCTCCCTTCTTGTTTGGAAATAATAGTATAAGAAGATTATGCTATTGTTTTCATTTTACTTTTCTTTTGTAATGAGTAGAATTCATGTTTAGGATTTTGTGATGCATGTTAGACGCGGATTTAATTATAAATGTTATGGTTTTTACTTACACTTTATTTACAATACAATAAATGCCTGTTGTAGTGTTAAAATTCATTATAATTGCATTAAGACCCGAGAGGGCTGTGTAATTCTCAACAAAGTAGAACCACATTCAGATTCCATGGATGGTTAAGTTCATGGGATTTTAATGCAAATAAATAGGGAAATATACTTTGATGGGCGTAGAATTGGAGATTTTAGGGTGACAGACTAAAATCCTCAATTCGATCCTATTGTTTGAGTACTGAAGAGGAGATGTTAGCCCTCAGGCGAGGGGAACGTGGGAACTCTGAAGTGAGAGCCGGTATCTTCCCAGCCTATCCACGGATTCAATAAACAAGCATATGATTAGTCAATTTTCTTTATGCCTAGACCAAAGGGTAAAGAATAAGATTGCTCCTATTGGGCACATACAATATTTAATGCATCTCATTTCCTTACATTATCCAATTCATTACATAAGAATAGTAGTTTTTAATATCTCAAAATTCTCCAAACCAATTCATCCAAAAAGGGTTATCTTTAGAATTAACACTTGCATTTAGGAGTAGTTGCTAGATAAAACATCATTTTAATCGATATTCTAAACTAAGGACTAATTGTAGTAGAATAGAATTTGACTAAGGACCTCTTACCTTGCTTTCCTGTGGGATACTGTGGGATCGATAAACGAGAGCCCTGTATTACTTGAGCGATACGTATACTTGC
>NW_018164632.1:464006-465589 GCF_001263595.1 Phalaenopsis equestris | reverse complement strand
CGATACGTATACTTGCGTTTTTACGTATACTTGCGTTTTAAATTGTGACTTTAAAAAATCATTATAAATATATAAATCTGGGTTCATAAATTCTTGAATATTAAAAGTTGCATTAAGTTTTTGGCGTCATTGTCGGGGATTTAAATCTTCTATTAGTGGTGTCAAATTCGTGTCTTTTTAGGTATATAAAAAGTCGCTGTCAAGTTTTTGGCGCCGTTGTCGGGGAAGCTTCGGTAAGAACTTTGGTAGTATTTTAGTTGAAGTAATTAGGCTTAGACTTGAAAAACTGTAGTGTCATAAAAAAACTATTTTTGTGTGAAAAGTGTTTTTATATGAAAAAGTTTTGTGAAAAAAAAAACTGTTTGTGTGAAAGATGAGGTGTTCTTTAAAATGTTTTGTTGTGTTGAATATATTTCATATGTTATTTGTTTAATTGTTAAGGTATTGTTTGTTGTGTTGCGTATGCAAAACAAAGGATCTGCAAGACTTGTGTCTTATGATTCTGAGTTTGAAAAAAAGAAAAAAATAAAATTACAAAGAGGACTCAAAAAATTAGAAATAGAAATGGAAAACTTTCAAGATAATAACTTGGAAAATCATTATACTTAATTGATGGATTACGTAAATCCTACGACAGATGTAATTGACTCAAGTATACAAACCCTGTCGTAGAAGCTGACTCGTTTGAAATAAATCCTGAGATTATCCAACTGGTGCAGAATAATCAGTTTGGGGGAACTCCTTTAGAGGATCCCTATTTACACTTATCAAATTTTATAGAACTTTGTGCTATAGTTTGTTATAACGGTATGTTAGACGATGTTGTTAGACTAAGGCTTTTTCCTTTTTCACTAAGGGATAAGACTAAAATGTGGTTATACTCATTAGCACCTGACTCTATTAAAAATTGGGAGGAGTTAACTCAGAAATTCCTAGCTAAGTATTTTCCACCTTCAAGGCTACTAAAACTTAGAAACAATATTATCTCATTTTGTCAGTATGAAGGGGAATCAATATACGAAGCATGTGAAAGATTTAAGGAACTCCTAAGAAAGTGTCCACACCATGCTCTGCCCGATTGGTTAATCATTCAAACTTTTTACAATGGGTTAGTAGAATCCCTTAGGTATATAATTGACGCTGCTGCTGGTGGATCATTAATGTCAAAACCATTTGATGAAGCGTATACGTTAATTAAAAATATGTCTGTAAACGAATTTCAATGGCCCTTTACAAGGGAAAATCCTAAAAAAGTAGCCAATGTTCATGATACGGATGAGATTTCAATTCTTGCATCTCGAGTTCTCGCAATATCAAGAAAGTTGGACCAATTTGGAGTGAACCAGCCTCAACCCACTCCAGTAAGTGAGGAAAGTTCATTAGGGCATATGATTGATTCTAACTTACCATATGATGCTTTAAATACCATAAACAACCCGTACTCTAACTTTTACAACCCAGGTTGGGAGAACCATCCTAATTTTAACTGGAATCATACTACTGATGGTGGAAACCAAAAATGGGAAAATAATCATGCAAATCCTAAGGGAAGCTGGAATAATCAGGGGAACACAAATTATAGA
>NW_018164632.1:462685-463709 GCF_001263595.1 Phalaenopsis equestris | reverse complement strand
ACTTAGACAACATGAGTTGGATAAAAAATTTTCAAAGTTCATGGACATACTTAAGAAGTTAATGATAAATATTCCTTTCACTGAAGCTTTGAAACAGATGTCAAGTTATGCAAAATTTATGAAGGAGATATTAAACAAGAAAAGGCAATTTGGGGATTTTTTTCTTTGTTTTCTTTTAGGATATTTTCAATCCTTTCTTTTCTTTTTTTTTTCTTTTTCCCTTTCTTTTTTTCCTCGAAAACTTAAAGATCATTGTAGCTTTACAATTTCTTGTGTAATTGGAAAAAGATTATGTAGAAAAGCTTTAAAAAGCTTTATGTGATTTAGGTATGTGATTTAGGATCGAGCATTAATGCGATGCCTCTATCTATATTTAAAAGGTTAGGTTTAGCCGATATTTCTCCCACTACTGTAACTCTTCTGTTAGCTAATCGATCTATCATTTATTCAAAAGGGATTATAGAAGATGTGCTTGTTAAAGTGGATAAATTTATCTTTCCTATGGACTTTATTGTATTATATATAAAGGAAGATAAAGAATACCCCATTATTTTGGGGATACCTTTCCTTATTACTGGACAAGCTATGATAGATGTGCAAAAAGGAAAGTTAACTATGAATATTAATGACCATGAAACCACTTTTGATGTTTTAAAGGCTATGAAATATCCAGCTGAGAGAAATGATGATGATTGTTTTCGGATGGATGAAATTGATTATCTAAGTAAAAACCATTTTCAAAAGAGTTTTGAAAATAAGTTAACAGATGAGATCAAAATGGACTTTCATGATGAGTCTAAAATGTTGTTTAAAGAAGACTGTATGTATGTTCAGGAGAGGTGTAAAGTGATGGACGTTACCAAAAATAATAAACTTTTCATTCCATCTGTTGAAAAATCTCATGACCTTAAAATGAATTTACCTCATACAATTTTAAAGCCTACCTATTTGGTGAATTCATATACACTTCATATACACCACTCTTCATATTCGACTCAATCACAAGATGAACCTGAATTGAATG
>NW_018164632.1:460454-462675 GCF_001263595.1 Phalaenopsis equestris | reverse complement strand
AATTGAATGATGAAATCAGATGATGAAATCAGTAAAAGATCTCCTATGGAAGAGTTATTCAAAGTCACTGAATGACATATTCCGTGGTATACGAATAAAATGAATGAGATTCTGATGTTGGGGCAAATTAGTAATGCAATTAACAGTTACCTCCCAGAGATTTTACCTAGTGACTCTGAGATAAATCCTAAGGAAATAAATTATGAGCAATTTAAAATTATTGAACTGATATTTAGAAGAGAATTTGAGGATTTATTTCAAAACAGCTTTGAGTTGAGAGATAAGGACAAGGAAATTGAAAGATCAATGGAAGAAATTCCTGAAGAATTGGAAGATAATTTAAAACATAAGAGTAACATAGAAGATATTGATCTAGAATCTGAATTATCTAGAGAGAATCTGATCCAAAATTTTGGAGATCATGGAGTAACATATAAAGATCTATTTCTTATAAATTTCAAGGATGATATTAGTATGCAAATTGAGAAAATTACTAGAAGAATATTGGATCTAGAAAGAAATCTGAGGAACAAGGATATGAATCAATATGAAAAGGAAGAGCTAAAAAAAATTTAAATTCAAGGACTTTGTAGAAATCCCTGGATTTGAAAAAAATTGGGCTATAGATCAAGGATTACTTAATTAGAATTTTGATTCAGGTGGAATCATTTCTTGGCCTAGCGACGTTAAATCAAGCACTTTATGTGAGGCAACCCATAGTTATCTGTGTGTTTTTATTTAGTTTGCTTAAGAGTCATGATTGTTAGTGTTGTATTGTGGTTGCTTTAGTGTGGATTGATCAGTTTGCTTGATGTTTGGTAGATGTTTGGATTGTTAGTGGTTTGATTTACTTTTTGTGTGTCATGAGGGCGATGATTGAATTCTTATTATGGTTAAACTTGTATGTTCTCTTGTAGTAGTTGGATTGACGAGTTCACAACAGCTCGGGTCTCACATGAACTTGAGTTTTATAAGAGACATTATGAATTTTAACAGTGATATTTCCATCTCATATTTGTTACTTCTTTCCTTCGACTTTGTTTTCATTTGATAGGAGTTTCGAACCTATTTGATGAGTAACTTCTGGATGATTTTACACTGTACTTATAACTGCTAGAGGTGCTTAATTATTGGGATATGGTGATGTCTGGTGTTGGTGCTCGAGAACCAATATATCAGGGATAATCTTATCTTTGGGATTAGAATTTATAAAATCATTTATAATCACCCAATATATTTGTATAGGGATTCCGTTAGAAATTGGAAGTTAGTCAGATGAGATGGGATGGAAGAAGAATTGACCTCATTTATCTTGTTTATATGTTTGTGTTTGTGTTTGTGTTACAATTTATAAGAATTGAAGAACATTTTTATATTTCAATGCTGATACATGTTATGCTAGTTAGAACTTTGTTTAGTTAATTTCATTCTGGCATGTTTAGTTTAGATTTACTTTCTACTACATGTTTTCTATCCTAATAAATAATCGTAGATGTTTTTGATATAAATTTGTGGTAGATAGAATTTCTAAACTGTTTTTCTTCCTACTTATATTTTCTGCACTAAATGTTATACATGGTAAAAATCAAGTTTAGGGGTAGGAAGAAAAATGAAATTTTAGAGTGAATATACTTCCTTTTAGTTTAATATTATTGCATGCATGTTTTAGGCCAAATTTACTTTCATATGCTGTCATTCTATCATAATTATGCATGTATATAAATTTGATAGGATGTTGCATTAGCTAGTAGTTTTGCACTTATTTCAAAATTTCATTACCCAGCAAATTCTCTAATGATTTATATGTATAAAAAACTCCTAATGTTACAGACCAGGTGAAATAGAAATATTGAGAAGGACTGCAAAAATTTCAGAATGATGAAAATGCCTAAAATACTGAGGTACGATTTATATTTAGAATTTTTCTTTCCACCTATATCATTCCATATTGAAAAATTTAAGTTTGGGGGAGGAAAGAAAAAGATTAACTATTAGATGTTCTCAATTTAAATATTTTCAAAAATTATTAATATGATTTTATGTAGTGAATTTAATTCAGATAACTATATTTTGTAGATATTTAAATATTATGGTAGATTTAAGAGAATATTTTTGTAATGAAAATTAATTTTGTAGATTAAGATATTTAGTATAAGAGAATAAGAATATAGTTAACTATTTAAAGTAAAGGAAACTATATTTTGAAGTATTAAGAATCTTG
>NW_018164632.1:459088-459686 GCF_001263595.1 Phalaenopsis equestris | reverse complement strand
AACTTATAGTATTTCTGAATTAAAACTTTACTACAAGAGATCATAACTTTTATGTAGTACTAAAATTACTTGAGGACAAGTAATAGTTAAGTTTGGGGGATTTTGATCAAAAGAAAATATGTTGAGATTTTCATACCTATTTTACATTGTTTTTGATGATATTACACTTTAAAGAAGGGTATTTTTGATGTTTCATTGCAGGTATGATGAATTATGGTCATTGGAGCAAAAAGATGCAAAAACGGTGCAATTTGAAGCAAAAACGATCAAGAAATGAAAATTTGCCCTGTCACCTTTCGATAAGTCTTTTGATGCTTAATCTATTTTACACTTCTTGCATATTTTTGAATGAGATTGCACTTTAAAGAAAGGTTGTTTTCATACTTATTTTGTAGGGCTATCTGTTATGAACACAACGCAACTGAAATGGGGCAATATAGAGCTAAAATGGAGTCAAACGGTGGAGTCGCGCAGTCTGCTCGCCGACGGCGCCCAAAACGGCGCCGACAACGAGATTTACCCGAGAAGACTAAAAAATAACAGAAAAGCTCGCTGAAAGCGCCCTCGAACCTGCCGACGGCGCCCGGGACGATACTGG
>NW_018164632.1:435255-458689 GCF_001263595.1 Phalaenopsis equestris | reverse complement strand
ATAATGGTATGAGAAGATTATGCCGTTGTTTTCCTTTTACTTTTCTTTTATAATGAGTAGAATTCATGTTTAGGATTTTGTGATGCATGTTAGAAGCGGCTTTAATTATAAATGTGATGGTTTTTACTTGCACTTTATTTACATTACAATAAAGGCCTGTTACAGTGTTAAAATTCATTGTAATTGCATTAAGACCCGAGAGGGCTATGTAATTCTCAACAAAGTAGTACCACATTTAGATTCCATGGATGATTAAGTTCATTGGAGTTGAATGCAATTAAAAAGAGAAATAAACTTTGATGGGCGTAGAATTGGAGATTTTAGGGTGACAGACTAAAATCCCCAATTCGGTCTTATTGTTTGAGTACTGAAGCGGAGATGTTAGCCCTCAGGCGAGGGGAACGTGGGAGCTCTGAAGTGAGAGCCGGTATCTTTCCATCTAGCAAAACAAGCATAGGATTAGTCAATGTTCTTTATGCCTGGACTAGAGGGTAAATAATAGGATTTCTCCTATTTGACACATACAATATTTAATGCATCTCATTCCTTTACATTATCCAATTCATTACATAAGAATAGTAGTTTTTAATATCTCAACATTCTCCAAACCAATTCATCCAAAAAATGTTATCTTTAGAATTAACACTTGCATTTAGGAGTAGTTGCTAGATAAAACATCATTTTAATCGACATTCTAACCTAAGGACTAATTGTAGTAGACAAGAAGTTGACTAAGGACCTCTTACCTCGCTTCCCTGTGGGTTCGATAAACGAGACTCCACTAGAGCCCAGCATTACTTGAGCGATACGTATACTTGCGTTTGAAATTATGACTGTACAAAATCATTATAAATATATAAATCTGGGTTCATAAATTCTTGCATATTAAAAGTTGCATCAAGTTTTTGACGTCATTGCCGGGGATTTAAATCTTCTAGTAGTGGTGTCAAATTCGTGTATTTTTAGATATATAAAAAGTCGCTGTCATAGATGCGTCGCCAACTTACAGCGTAATATTCGGTCGTCCTCTCCTCAATAAGTTTTGAGTTGTGGTGTCAACATACCATTAAGTTGTGAAGCTCCCTTGTGACGGGGTGATCATCACTATACGTGAAGATCTAGAGTTATCCCAAACGTGTTATATGCGAGCCATAAAAAGCGTGGAGCATGAGACATTAGACGTACAACACCGACGAGAAGAAGGCCTTGAAATTGAAAAGGCTACAAACAAAACTCCTGCAGGCCTAAAAAATCCTGGTTAATTTTTTTTTTATGAGTGAAACTTTTGATGTAGGTTACAACAGTATGTTTGATCTTGATTCTCTAAGAATACCATGATGTTTTCGCATTGTCGGTGGTCAAAATGCTTGACATCCCCATTGACATGGCTTGTTAAGGCTTAATGCCAATCTAACTGCCCAACTAATAAAACAGAAGCTCTGGTCGACAACAACGACTTTAACTGAACTAATTTACGAGTAAGTTAAGAAACATTTGGAGACTAGCTATATTCGAGAATTTCAATGCCCCTCATGGGTTTCAAATGTGGTTATGGTGAAAAAATATAATGACAAATGGAGAATGTGGGTGAATTTCACAAATTTGAACACTGCTTACCCAAATGACGATTATTCACTACCCACACCAATACTGATAACAGTTTGATCAACACAGAGTATTTGTAAGTGCAATAGTGGCCTAAAAAGGACTCCTCCTGCATAGATTCATTGACCAAATGTAGGTTGCTCATCAGATTATGGCAAAGTGCTTTCTTCCTGATATAATAATCCTCCGAGAGGACAATGAGACTTCATAGTGGATTACTCGAAAAAAGGTGATAGAAGATAGTTCAATCGGTCAAATGATTTTTTGGCCTACTGAACAAATATCACATTATTAAGCCAAGTAATTACAAATATGAAACGATGCCTAGGGCAGTTACAGATACCAAACGATGTCAATAGCGATTACAAGGTCAAAATATGACCAACTCGATTATAAAAATGTAAAGGTGAAATGACTCATAAATAAGTGTAATATTCTCAATAAATGAAGGACAATCATGCAATTATCCGTACCCCTGACTACTGAATTTGTTCTATTTGTGCTTATTTTTCTCTACTCCTCTTTTTTTCTATTCCTATCATCCGATCAATGCTCTATTCTTTGGGCTTGTCTGGAAGCACATTTTGAAATTCAGCAAGATGCTAATTACAACATCTCCTATCGTGATAAAACAAGTTATCCTATATTTTAGATAAAGGAGTATTGACTCACATATCACATAATTCTTATGTATTTACAGATCTAACAGGTAATCTTTCATATTTATATGGATAACACTAAAATCTTAGGTATATATCACATAAAAAAATGTCACTATCACTTATTTCTTAAAATTTAAGTACACTTTTCATGCATATGTATATGATACTAAAGTGATATAAATGCAGAAAGGAAAAATTTGGTGTTACATTTTTAAATACATAAAAATTAAAAAAATTGTCTGACATCACGACATGTATGTAAATTTCGCTTAGATAGCTATTTTAAATCTGTTATACTCGACATGAAAATACATCTGAAAGCGATAATACATTTTTTTTTTTGAGCCAATGCATGAACAGTCCAAGTAGAGAGAAAGCCAGCTAGGCTAGCCATATAAGTCTTGGGGATTCTTTTTTGGTCATGCTGCTCTTATTTGTGCTATCATATGTATTTCCTGAGAAGTGTGCTTTATTGCATAAAATATCAATTGAAAAAAAGGTGAAGAATTTGAAGGTTCAATTAGAGTCAAGCGCTAATCCTGCCTGGGAAAAAATAGCTTGCATGGAACTTCAATAATGGCTTTGGATTTCATGTGATTTATTATTATTATTATTATTATAAATTCTCCTTCTTCACTCTATCAAAGTAGATCATTCATCTCAATATATAATGACATTCAATCGTCCAGAAATTTCTACCATATTGATTATATTAGAAGCTTGTAGAAATATTTTATTCATAAAAGTTTTAAGACTATAGTCAACATATAAGAAACAATCAAATATATGTGCATTATATATTTTTGACTGCAGAATGTCCACTCTTGAACGAATTGTTATTCCATCTAAAGGTTTTTGTTATTTTGTTTTCTGTAATTGAATTAGGAGAGTAGATGTTTTAAATTCGACTTGTGTTAAGAAAAACAGAGGTAGACCTAGGAAGACTTGGGCTTATTGTATTAAAAATGATCTTAATTTACTAGAACTAAATGAAAATATGATACTAAATAGGACGCAATGGAGAAAAAGGATTCATGTAGCCGACCCCACATAGTGGGATTAAGGCTTTGTTGTTGTTGTTGTTGTTGTTTTCTGTAATATGGCTGAACGATAGCTAGAGAGGGAGAGGCGTGGAAGATAATCCCTAATTCGTTTATTGATTCATATAAATGATACCTCTTCGTAAAGCCTGCTATTTTGTTTTATCAGAATGCTAAGTAATTGCTGATTTCTTAAGAATCAATGAAGATAGAAATTATCTTGTACAGTTGGGTTGCAAATGAAACAAGCCTTGTAGAAGTTATTAGATCTTAAACGAACTCATTATTGGGACATAATTGATCTACTTAATGAGCTTAATGATGAGTTATAAATAATATTGACCATTTAATCCTAAGCAAATCATGCACCAGGTTGCTTGGGTTCATAAAATCATCAACTGAATATTTAAAAAATTATTAAATATCATATCAAAAGTTTGTAAATCATGTGCCAGGTTGCTTGTGAGAAATTGAGCACAAATAATATTTTATTATGTGATGAAATATTAGTCAAATGCGAAATCAATATTTCAAAATATGTGGGGAAACCAAAATATAACACCATTAAATCAAAATTAGCTCTAATTAGAAAAATAATCGAATAACTAAAACTACAATAATTGGATCAACTTAGTAAGCAAAAATAGATACATAAAAAGCTCTTTCAATCAAACATTTTTTGGTCAAACAACTTAAATTATTCATGATGCTTTTCATTAATCACATCAAAAGCTTCAATTATTGATTCTACTTTAGAAATTCTTTTGATATCTTTTAACATCAACTATTGATTCTACTTCAAAATAATAATAAAAAGAAACTATCTTTTACTTTCTTGTGGAATCTCTACTTAACGAATCTCATCACTGGAAAAGTAGTTTCAATTATTGCAGGCAAAACAAGCATAGTTTATACCAATCGAATCAATTACTTGGTAAGATGATATGCATGTTAACTACATATGCCTACACAAATTTGTGCTTCCTTTACGTGCTACTGAGAATCTTTGCTTTTATGCCTATTCTTCTTAGTGACATATTATATACACACTCATTGTTTCTCATTTATATTTTTTTTCTTGATTAAGGAAAACATTGCTTAAGAAATTCTCGTATGATATTTTCATTTCCAAACTTTTATCAGCCATAATACTTCAAAACTTACAATTTTAATGAAAATAATTGAGAAGTTGGCAGAAGTGTATGATTGATTAGGTAAAATAGCAGACCGAAGCCAATATATTGCAAGAGTTATGAAACCCACTAGCCAAGTACTGCTTGCAGCTCACAACGGAAGACCAAACTTTTGGCTGACTTTTAGCTGAGAATAAGTGAAGATTCTTGATGAGAGGAGAAAAAGAGGTAAGAAACAGAGAGCAGAGAATGGGCCAGAAGAAAAGATACGTATAATAGAATTAATTTTTCATGCTTTAGTAACCCATGTAGGTAGGAATTTATAAATAAGTCTAATGGCATACTTGTAATATTTGCAGGGAAACAAAATATACAAAAATAGTCGAAATGAAACAACCCTAGAGAAGCAGCCGTAGTGAGAGCAAAGAAGTGAAGCCAACGGTAATGCTGTTGCGAGATATAGATACCAGTTATTGTGATATATCAAACTATGACATAGAGAACGATCGACGTAGCAAAAAATAGAATGAGAAAAATTTACACCATAAAATAGTAACATCATAGAGAAACACACAGATTTACGTGGTTCGGCAAATTGCCTACGTCTATGGAGTTACAGAGGATTTTACTACTTGAGAAATTGACACTAGTCAATTACTCGACTTACAAGAGGAATCTCTCACTTCGTTGCTCTCTCTTCTTCTCTCTCTTTTATTTTCTTTCGACACCGAGATACATCGAAGAAGATAAACTTACAAGAGAAATAAATCCAAATTTTCTTCTGCCACAAGCCACTAAGAAGAAGCCAAGGGAGAACAATCTTCTTCTTCTTCTTTCTTCTTCTTTCTATGACATAGGGTTAGGAAAACTGCCAAAACTTTACTTTTCCTACTCTCTATAAATGCCTTAACATGCATTTTAAGTTTCAGGTGGTGGAGCGAGAAGACTCGCCAGGTATGCTTTTACAGTTATCAGCGTTGTCTTTCTTGTACTTTCATATTGTACTTTTATACCTGCAAATTTGCATGCTAAACAATGATGCCACCCTGCATGAAAACTAAAACTATCAGGATAGCCACAAAACCAAAACCAAAACCAAAACCAAAACTAAAATCAGCCAAGATAAAAATCACCTCCATAATAATCAAAATATAAGACAACTTAAAATTTAATCACAAACATAATAAAACAACAATTGCATTAAGACATCTCTATCAAAAGATAGAGAATCCCTTGAAGGAGGTAACCTACGATTGATAACGAGGCTTCCCACGGTCTAAATGAAAGCATGGAACTCATTAAGTTGAGTTTAGTAAGTTCATTTGGACTAAGTGAATCCAATAGAAAATTGTGATGTCAGAATGAGGGAACCGTAGGATCCTAACTGGTGTTGCTCTAATCAATTTTAACATGCTCCCCCCATAAAATTTAAAGAGCTTCAACCATAGGGCCACCTGATTTGACATTTTAACTTGACACACTATAATACTCAAACTCGTCGTGGTGAGGAGCTTAGAGCTAGCTTGGTGGGCATCACGACCATCTTAAATAGCAAAACCTATCTTCCCCAACTAAACCAATCTTCCTTCCTTAGACTTAAACAACAAAGCCATGCTTGCTTATGCAAAGGTTGCTTGCTTATGCAAAGTAAATCCTCACCTTATCTTGAGGCCTTTGTATAGCCCTGCTATACAATATGAGCCCTAACTCGTATTAGGCTTCCGAGGTTGTCGTTTGTCATGACCTAAATTCTCACATCTTCCAAGCTATTTGTGTGATAGTTTCACATGAATGTAAGCCCTAACTAATAAAATTGGCAGAATGAAACACTTAAGTATTTCTCCTCAGAAATGAAGCCAAACATTAGGATAGCTTGGGAAGTCACCGAGGTTCTCCTCTGGATCCATGACATCCCCTAGTTCTTCCTCTTTTGGACACTACGATAAAATGTTCCAAATTTAAACCAACCCACTTTCACACCTCTACGTCAGATCTCATTGAAAAGTCCTACCCTTTGAAATTCCTTCAAGATAATATTTCCTGATTTTTATCGAGAGTCTTCTTAGGTGACTTTAGTCATTTAAGATGTAATTAACTATAGGGGCTTGCCCTTATAGGAAGCATTTCTGAACCCAACTTAATATAAACCCTATTTAATCCTTTATATTAAATAGGGGAACTTGTCGGCAAATACAAAGGTTTCTTAGACCAAACATATGTCATACTTTTTTTAATTTATTTGATCGAGCCTCATCCTCAAGTCTTGTGTTTGTCCTTTGAGATATATACAGGGTTTGAGGTATAACACTCTTTTATTTAAACTATGAAAAATATGTTTTCTAAACTTCAACGTCCTTCCGAGGCGGGCAACGAGATTTCAATTCCGGTGACCGACAGCTTCTTACGGGCAACTCCCCACCAAACCAAAAATAGCGCCGACAGGATCATAACTCGTTGAAGGAGCGAAGCCAAATGTTGTAGAGTCAAATTCCTCATGTGAAGTCCAAATCTAGTATTTTGGTTGAAATCCCTAACAATATAGATCATATTTCACTTTGTCAGACATTACGTATGATTGATTTCTGTCTTTCAAACATGGACACCGAAACCTACCCCCAAATAGGTAAACTAGTAGTTGAGAAGCAGCTTCCACAAATTCCTCTACATCATTCAAGAACTCTTGGGTGATCCCTTTTCTATCCTGATAAATTTTTTCGTACATCCACAATCTCGATGTGTGAATATCCATGTGTACCTTCAAACATAAGAATAATAAACATGTTATAAAAAACACAGTCAGCTAAATATATTTTATTTAATTATTTTAGTAAATATAATAGCTGATTGGTAATAATGGGTGATGAAACTTGACAATAATCAACATATTTTAACATGAGTGAACATTTTAGATAGCTTTGAAGTCAAGACTTTAACAGCTTGTTGAGGCTGTTAGAATTGTCAAAGAGAAATTATTGATGAAGATTTATCCATATTTTACTTTAATCTTGGTTGTCACTGTAGCTACATCAATCCTTTCATGAGTATATATTTTTCACCTTTTCTCTAAAACTATAAAGCCACTTATCCACCTAAGTATTCTTGTCTCAACAACTCTTACTAGACCACTTTCACATGATATTTTAAGTTTCTAATTAAAATTTGTATGCATGAGGACGCTTAGGTTTATAATTGACTCTTTACTCAGAAACAAAATATGACAGAAACATATATGTGACATAACATTAGAGGGAGTCGTCCTAATAGGTTGAAAATAAATGTTTGATTAATATTGATCTTTGACAGAACTAACATTACTAAAATTTCAAATGATCTAACTTGTAGTAAATCTAATTTTCAGATCTAATATTGTCTGTTACCAAAGCTAACACCAAACCTTGCATGAGTTTATTTATTTCATATTTAATTTTTCAAATGGAAAGCCAATCATAACACTAAGCATACTCGTCGCCACAAAGCTCGTATACGATTGACTATAAATCTGAAAATATATCCTTAGAATGAGATATTTCATAAGATATAGGAGTTTTTACTGCAAACTCAAGTGCAAAGTCTAAATTTCACAATTAGAATGAAATTTTACGTCAAAATCTAAGTTGTTTGTTCCAAAATGAAAATTCACTTTGAAATCTAATTTTCATTGCCAAAATTGGAATTATGGGAATGAAATTTAGATTTGGATGTCAATTTTCAGCTTGAAACCGACAAATTAGATTTTGAAGTAAATTTACATTTTGGCTATGGAAATTAGACTTCATATTGGATAATGCAATAAAAACTCCTAAATCTTATAAAATATTTCCTTTTAAGAACTTGTTAGGACTCAATGGAGAAAAAGGATTCATGTAGCCGACCCTACGTAGTGGGATTAAGGTTTTGTTGTTGTTGTTGTTATTGTAAGAACATGCTAGGGGTTTAGTCAATCACGTAAGGGGCTGGGACGATGAGCATGTTTAGTTATATGGTTGGCTTTATAGATAGAAATAAAATATGAAACAAATGTGCCTTTGATAAGGTTGAAATAGCTACAGTTGCAGATAATATTAGGGAAACCATCATGAAGTTTAAATAAACTGTGAGAATTTCTTTTTCTTAATATGAAACAATAATTACTGCTCGAAAGTTAAAAAATTTTTATTTTGACTTAGATTTCTTTAGAGCAGACAACAATCAAGCTTGAAATCAGAATGTTAATGGCCTACTGAGGCAGTTAAGGTTGTTGAAGACTGATAAATAGCGAGCATTTATTAATATTTTATCTCTATTCTTATTTTTTACCATAGCTACACCAACTCATTCACGAGGATATTTCATTCACATTTTATCTACAAGTGTAAAACTAATGATCTGTATGGGCTTTATGATTGTCTTTCTACTTGGAGAAAACATATGAAACAAATATATCTATTAGCAAGCTATTGTAACTACATTAGCGTATACTATTAGAGGGAGTCATCATAATCAAATATGAGTCAATGTTAGACTATTTAATCATCTTTGATAGAACTAACATACTAAGATGTTAAATGATCTGACTTCAAGCGAAGATAATCTAGGTTTCAAAAAATTTTATATGTAGGTTCCAAATAAATGTGATCCAAATTTTTGGCTTGTACTTTGGCGTGTTTATTTCAACTCGAGTTTCATGTGTGAGTCAAGCTTAAAATCAATTTCCAAGCGATTATTATTTTTCAAACTAAATCCTACAATGGATTTGACATTTATCTTAAGATTTGATAATTTTTTATTTGCATGATTTATTAAAACTCATTCAAGTTATATCCTACCTTCAACCAAATAGCCGTTTAATTTAAAGGTCAACATTCTGAGCAATTGAACATTGCAAGTCTCACCACCATCTTATAAACTCTTATTTTAAGTTTAAGCAGCATTTTCTTTCACACAATAGGTCGGATGCATTCTTCCACTTCAACCAACCAACTTAAATCTACTAATTAATCACATTCCCATCTATATCACCATCACTTTGAACAAGAGACCTGAGATATTTAGAATATTCACACCTTTTAAATGATTTGATCACCCATAATTACAACTCTACCACTAGAACTACTACTACTACAATTATATTTCAACTATTTAGTTCTAGATCTACTAAAACAAAGGACTTTAGCTCCAATATTGGCCTCCATAATTTAAGTTTTTCCTATAGTCTTATCCACATGAAGGATATCACCGGGGAAAAGCATACACAAAGGTGCACCCTCCTATAAGTGTATAGTAAGATCATCCATAATTAAAGCAAAAATATATGTGCTTAAAGCCGATCCATGAAGTAATTAGGGTTGTTAACGAGCCACTTTCAAGCCGAGCTGGGGTGGTTCAAAAGAATTTCGATCCAATATTTTGGCTTGTAGCTCGACTAGTTTATTTCAATTTAATCTTGATCTGAGCCAAAGTGTGAATCAATTTTTGAGTGATTAAATATCTTCAAGCTAAATTTGTTAAATTCACAGTCATATGTTGTTAACAATTTAATTCCGAGCTGAGTTGGTCTCGACTAAAAATAGGCTAAAAAAATTGGTTCAAAATTTTGGCTCGTAACTTGACTCGCTTAATTCAATCAAATCTTGGTTCGAGATAAAATTTGAATCAATATTCAAGCGATTAATGATCTTCGAGCTAAATTCATAACTCTAGATGTAATCCAACTAAAATAGAAAAATATTTGGCTGACCTCATAATTGCTAAACCCTAAACCTTAAACATATTCTTCAAAGAAAATAAAAATAAAAAGGAATATGAAGATAAAATTTTACCTTCCTTGGTCATTTCGGGTAGCAGATGAGCTAAAGGAGAAAATGGGAGTTTTTTATCACGATAATTCGCGATCCCACCACTACATTTACAGCTTGCTCCTATTTCGACTGTATCATCAAGGTTTTAAGGATTAAGGTGATGGTTTGGATGAAATATAGAGGGACATGCGAGGGCTTTGAGTAGAGAAGGCCCGGAGGAGAGATTAGGGCAATACTGAGAGGGAGGTCATTTTGGGCTGGATATAGAATTAGTTATGATAGCTTATAAATGGCTTACATTGTGTTAGTTATTAACACTGTTATCGATGGTCATTTCTATCACTTAATAATAAAATGCATCAGTTAAAACCCCACCAAATGACAGGTTTGAAGATAACCAAAAATTATAGTCGATGCTCAATATTTATTTATACTTGACAGTTATTCCATCGGTTATAAATAAAAATAGTTAGAAAACAAAATATTGGTTATAAGTGATGATATATATTGTATCTATGTTGTCTCAAATAACGAAGACCAAAATTAATTACAAAGCTATCAGTAATTAGAATAATTTTTTTGACATATAAAAAAGCGTCAGTTTATCCATCGGCTTTAGCACTTTTTCCTATAGTGGATGCAAAAAAATAACCATTGGATGTATTGTGCACTTGTAGTCCAAGAAATTAGGATACATTTCCTAGTTGTTTGAGGTTAAAGTGGTAATTGAGACTGTTGATTAGGTTTTGGATAGCAGATGTGGAGTTTCCAATAATATGTATGTCATCAACATATAACAAAAGGTAAATTTTGGTATTATTATGATGATAAGGAAGCAATGAAAGATCAGGTTGACTTACGCTAAATTTTTTAGTGCAAAGAAACTGACAGAAGGTAGAGTATCATTGTCTACGTGTTTGTTTTAAACCATATATAGCTTTGTGAAGTTTGTAAACATAGTGGGGGCGTTGTGAATCAATAAATCCAGGGGTTATTTCATGTAAGCAATGTCTTCGTAAATGCAATGAAGAAAAGCATTAGATATATTGAGTTGTTGAATATCCCAATTTTTAATAGTTTTAAGTTTGATGAGCATCGGAAGATTGGAGATTTTGCAATGGGGCTAAGATTTTCATTATAGTCAATACTTGGTTATTGAGAACAACCATGAGCCACTAAACAAGCTTTATAGCAAGCTATAAAACCATTGGTTTGATTTTTTTTTGAAGTCCATCACATGTTGCCATGTCCCTTATTGTTGAAGTGCCATAAACTCATTTGACATGACTTGACACTAGTGAGATTGATTTATGGCTTGGGTAAAGTGAGGCGTATCATTGTTTATAAAATGATTGAGGGTAAGAATTTGGTAGGTCGAAGAGAATCTGTATGAGATATAATGTTCATAGAGTGTTTGGGTGGAGGAGCAGAAGCTGAAGCATTAGAAGGGGGAATATGTTGAGGAGAGAACACTGGTGAAGGGGATGGGAATGGAGAAGAGGATGAAGTGAAGTTAGGGAGAGATTAGAGGATGTTGGGGGCATGGGTTTGAAGTTAAGATATTTGAGGAGAGGGTAGAGTAGAGATGGGTAAAAGAAGAGAGGGGAAAATGAAGGAGGGTGTTGTGTTGATAAGACAATTTATGAATCCTATTTTTAAGACACTTATGACAATCGGTGGTGGTCTTGGAGATCCTCAACTCTGGGTAGTGTTTAAAGATGAGATACATGACTTTCTTGTAAGGGTGAACAAGTCTATTGTGCAATGTGTTACTTGAGGTAGTGAGATTGTGTTGGAGGGTAGTGACTTGCTAGAATCCTTGATTAGCTACAAGAGTCGGTAAAGTTCTTTTGCTACAATAACCCTGCAAGAAAAATCTATTAGCTTCAAAAATAACATGACAGTTGTTGTCGTTTGCAAGTTTATTTACCAAAATAAGGTTATGTGACGGAGAGGGAGGTCATAGAAGGGGGGGGGGGGGGGGGGGGAAGGGGGATAAAGCAAATTATGATTGAGAGTGGGTAAAATACCCTTATCGGTATGTGAGATGTCAGCGGCTTGACCATTTCCAACAGTGACATTGTTGGTGTCTTGACATGGAATTGGTTGTTGTAAGTTCTCACTATAGGGGTTATATGCACTGTGGCTCTTGAATCTAAGATCCATTCTTTTTTTTTTTTAGAATGCAAATTAATAGCTAGAGCCATAGGATGGGGCATAATGGTGGGTTTATGTTGGAGGTTGGCACGATGCAAACATGAGGTTGCTTAGCGCTCTTTCTTGTAGCGGATTTGACAGGAGGGGCATATTTATGCTTAGAGTGATTGTTGAATTTGTTTGTTCTAGAGGGTGTACAGTTCTTGATATAGTTTCTTTAAGCTAAAGAGTTGCCTTTATTCTTTTGGATGAATAGATTTGTGGGTGGAGAGATCTTGTTGGCTTCATTAGCAAGATTACATTCTTCATTTAGAAAAAGAATATAAGGCTTCGAGGCTTGTGGGCTTAAAAGCTGGGTTCTGATTGCAGTCTTGAAGCCTTCAAAAGTATGAGGAAGGTCATTGAAATGTATAGAATAATATCTTCATTTTAAACTGTAGATCCTATTGTAGCAATATTGTCAACCGTGGTTTTAATTGTAGTGAGATATAGTCTCAAAATGGTTATCCCCATAGAAATGTTATGCAGTTTGTTCTTTAGTTGAATCATACGAGATCTGTTGGTAGAATGAGATCTTCTTTTTAATGTCGTCCATATTTATGTGTTGCTATTAAGGTGACAAATATAAGATATAATGGAAGGAGAAATGGTTAATATGATAGCTGCACTAAGATTTTTATCAATTAATTGCCAAAGAACGTAGTCATGTTTTCCCTCTTGTGATTAAGTTACAGAATGAGGTAATCTTGAGGGAATAGAGGTATGAGAATGTAAAAATTTTTCAAAACCATTAACAATGAGGAGTTTTTGAATTTGCATTTTCCGAACCTGATAGTTCTCAAAAGATAATTGTTGATTTGGCATGGTCATGATGTGAGAGATCAAGAGCTTGAGAGAGGTGGGAATGTTGATTTCCTTGATCCTGTTGAGGGATCCAAGTGATAGTAGTTGAGTGGTTGAACTAGAGTCCATTGGGGAAAGAATATTCAACACCAAGCGCAGACCGAAGCAGAGGAACAAGGAGGATCTGAGAGGTTGCAAATGTGGCTGTGATATTAGGAGAATAATTGAGTTTCTTGATGAGAGGAGAAAAGGAGGAAAGAAACAAAGAGCAAAGAATAAGCCAGAAAAAAAGACAAGTATATCAGAAAATTTTCCACACTTTATTAACCCGTATACTAAAGTATTTTTAAACAAATCTAATGGCATATTGTAATATTTACTGAGAAACAAAAGGAACATAAATAGGTAAAATGAAACATCCTCGGAGGAGCTTCCCACAATATGGGCAAGGAAGCAAAGCCGAAGAGGTGCAAAGCGAGAAAGCTTCTTCCTTCGACATTTCAGGTAAGATCTCTTTTATTAGCAACATCACGTTTTATTAAGAGATCATATACGATGCAATGCATGTGTCCTTCAAAGTTATTATTATTATTATTATTATGTTGAATGTCAAAGGTATGCATATTACTCATTTCTTTTGTATGACATCATATCTATCACAATTTATTAGTGTTCACTATTGAAGCATAGATATGCGGGTAGAACTGAAAGTTCTGATATATAAATGCATAAGAATTCAAGTTAGCATAGCATTAAAATACAAGACGTTTGATTCAACACAGATTATATAGTTGGTAACGCTTTCAAATGCAAAAAAAAAAAAAAAGAATTATTATTTTGAAATTAAAAATTACAATCTACACAATATTATAGTTAATTATATATAGACACACTGTCTAAATCAGATTATATATAGTATATATCTTAGTCACAGTCTACGATAAAAAAAAAGCAGTGTAAAATAAAATTTCAGCACAAAATTTGAAAAAGTAACTGTTGATAGCAGAACTAATGCTTAGAAAAAAAAAAGAAATTATTATGATTTTAAATTACGGTTATTGCTTTTGTTAATTATGTTTGAATGAAACGTCAAAATATATAATTATCAAATTATGAATCCAAATAGATTTTCATTCTTTAATTTCTTCTAAACAATATATATATATATTATATTATAAAAGGAAACGGTATTTGAGTCCGATGGTCCCCAAATACCTCAGACACCTATGAATGGGTGTCTGCGCCATGTGCCTAATATTCCAGAGCCCTCGCACTACGGTGAGATCGAACCCTTGACCTAAGGGAACATACAGTGACCAATAATTCAAGGCTTGCGGCACACGCGCGTGCATAAACACACACACAGATATATATATATATATATATATAATATGACATTTAGGTGTTGGATATATAAATACAAAAGAATTGAGCGGTAGGTTCGTAATGACAATATAGTTAACTTTAATGAAATCATTAACTTTTCTTTTCCTAAAATCTCATTATTTTTCTATCAAATCTTTGAAGAATTAAGCTAATTTTCAAGACTTAATTATTAATCTAAAAGAAATAAATTATGAGTGAATTTGAACCCGACACAGGGTCGTTCATTTCAATGAAATTTTCGGCAAAAGATTACCATTATGGGACGGGGAATTTTTCATCATGGCATCTTAGTGGTGGTCCAATTTTTTATTTTTTTCTTCATTTCAAGGAGAAAATATTATATGAGGACTCCGCACGTAGAGTTACGTTGCGAAGTCCAATGAAAACACTCAACACATGAAATCACAGAATAAAATCGGTCCGGTGACATAAGGGAATATTCCCCCCGTGTTATTCAGGTGTTATTGTATGTTATTCAAGTGTTATTGATGAGTTAATGTTATTATCACACTAGGAATATTCCCAGAACACAATAACACATGAATAACATACAATAACACCTGAATAACACGAGAGAATATTTCCATGTGCTACCGGGCCGATTATTTTTTCTCACGCTTCATTGGATTTCATTGGACTCCGTACGTAACTGTACGAGCAGAGTCCTGATGTAATATTTTTTCCATTTCAAGAAGGCTAATAGTTATATATATATATATATATATCACTTTATATATCACGCATATATATATATATATATATATATATATATCACTTTATATATCACGCATATATATATATATATATATATATATATATCACTTTATATATCACGCCCACATTGTTTGTATCGACAAAGGTTCCAGCAAGAATGAAGCATAATTTTTGCGTTGTTTGTGCAAAATTTTAACAATGTTCAGTTAATGTTCTATTGTAGTTGCTATATATTTTAACACAAGAAAAGTTGAAAAATTAGGTTTTATTCGTTCACTTAACATGAAGTCATACGATCATCTAGTTTTGCAATTAAAAGATGGTGTTCTTATGGTAGAAATTTATGGGGTTTTAGATGTAGCCTTTCATTGCTCCTTCAAGCTATTTATTTTTGTGTTTAAAGAGTGTTGGATCCAGATTTATCATGTTGATCGTGCCCAAGGCATAAAGCGCAGGAATCGAGATAGAGGATAAGAGCAAAATAGAGAGAGAAGGAAAAGAGAGGGTAAAACGATCCTCTAGCAAAGCAAAGTTGGGGT
The DNA here is from genome assembly GCF_001263595.1 of Phalaenopsis equestris. NCBI lineage: Eukaryota > Viridiplantae > Streptophyta > Magnoliopsida > Asparagales > Orchidaceae > Phalaenopsis > Phalaenopsis equestris. Next base: position 442,833 of record NW_018164632.1, on the reverse strand, counting down.
GTCTCCTAGGCCCTCATACCCCCATTTTAATTCACTAAAAATGTGATTACAATGAAAGGGGAGAGTGATGCCTCCCTCATCCCCCCCCGGCCCCACTATATGAAAATGATTCGCCTATTTATAAATCAAATGGGAGATCTAGAAAATTATATCATTGCCTCTAAGAGTTACTAGTTATTATGCCCTTGGGAGTTACAAGTTATAATTGCTACACAGTCTCTGCTGCTCAATGGTTAGAAGAACTGATGGATGATTCCCATATGGTACAAATCAAGATGAATACATTAATTGGCGGGGCAACACATGAGAATTGACAAAATATAAGCCAATTTGATTCACTAGTTATCTAGCCGTTCATTTAGAGATATATTCTTCATATAAAAATGTCGATGAAAACATCTGTCTGTTAATAGAGAAGGACTTCGTTGGCAGATGTGAAAAAGAGGAGTGAGATGTGATGAGAAGGAGGATAAGTGTCCTTATTTATCTTTAAGATGTTATTGGAGTATGTTTTACATGTTGTATGATAATTTGAAGTTCTTTCGAGGATGAAATTTAGAAAAAATGGAAAACTAGGCTTTGTTGCAGACTGACACCTAGGCGCCACTGTCTCCAACGCCAAGAGCCAGCTAGTTCAACCAGTGCCTAGGTGTTGCCCTTTAGGTGCCTAGACATTGGATGCTCAGGTAAGCAGCACCTAGGCGATGCTATTGCGACCCATAGGCTTCGCTCTTACTTGCTCGATATTAACCTTATATTGTCCCGACTTGCCCCATTTTGTAACTTTTTATTCCCTTCTTCTTCGGTGACTGAGAGGCAACACCTAGGGCTTCCATTTTTCTTCCAATTTCTCTTGATCTAAAGTTTTTTGTGAGTGAAAGTTGCTCTTAAGAGGTAAATTTCACTCCTTAAACTTTTTTCCTTGATTTTTATGTGGGATTTTTGAGCTTTTGGGTTGAGAAAGTATGGATTGAGGATTTTTTGGGAAAAATCTTGATTTGGCACTTGATTTGCATCTTGTTGCATCCACATTGTTTATAATCTTTTGTCATTGTGATTTACATGCTTGATACTCTTCTATGGCTCCAAAAATAAAGAGTGGCAAATCAAAATCTTTGTTCGATAAAAAGAAATTTGTAACCTCGAAAGCTGAGGAGCATTACAATGACTTTTTGTTGTCGAAGAAATTAATTGTGGAGCGAGGATTTATTAGCCTTGGAGGTGAAGTTGAGAATTTGATTGTACATCATCACTGGGATGATTTTTGTAATGAAGCTACTCTTGCTATTGCTTCTGTAGTAAGAGAGTTTTATGTCAATGTTCTTGAGACATGATAAATTGGTTTTTATGAGAGAAAAGCTTGTTGATATCTCTCCTCTTGTATTAATTTTTTACTTGCAGCGAGAGATATCCTTGAGAGCTTCTATATAAATTTTACTCCTGTTTATACTTATCTAGATAAAATTATCAAGTGGTTGACTGATGGTAGAGGAGTATGGAAGATTAGAGATGGAATAGAGATCAACTTCACTTTTTCTAAATTAAATGAAATATCGAGAGCTTGCATCATTTCATTTCTGCTAAGCTACTTCCCTCAAATAATCTTAATGTCTATTTGGGACAGCTGTTGATTATTTATAATCTACTGATACGCAGATTATTCTGATAATCTAATAATCTGCAGATTATCAGAATAATCTGCCTTGCTGTTTGGGGCAGCTTATTCAGAACAGCTTATTGGTAGTTATGGATGTAAAAAAAAGACATTTTTGCCCGTCTGTTAGAATTGTTTGGGGCAGCTTATTCAGAACAGCTTATTGGTGCAGAAACATAAAATCATTACAGATCAGTTCCATACCATTACATACAATTCTCACACTCTTGCTAACACCAGAAAAAATAAAAACAGGATACAAGCTTAATTAATCCAACTACAAAAAATAGATAAAGAAGACAATATAGAACTCCAAATGTAGGCATTCAAATATCTAGGAAATAATAAGTTCATAGCTTAATGATCTAGATAAACAATATAAATGAGAGCAATTTAAAACTTAATCATCTAGAATAACACGTAAATATTCCAATCGATCTGCTGGTTCCATCGTCATGAATATGTGTCTATGAGTTGGATCCTCTAACTTTTTTATAAACAATACGTTGTTGGCCTATTTCCCAATTCTATTTCTTTAATTCATAAATCGCAAAAAATGTTGGTAGCTTCTTTATCCCACATAGCAGAAGGACCCGCTTCTTTAGACATGTTGAAACTATAAGGAACAAAAGTATAATGCTCAAAGAATCTCCACAGTGTTTAAATTAAAAAAAACAAAATAAAAAATAAGTACACAAAAGATTTACGTGGTTCGGTCAACGACCTACGTCCACAAAAGGAAATGCATGAATGTTTTTATTATGAACTTCTTGAGGATACAATGATGCATAGCTGCCAACCATATCAAAGTACACAAATAAGCTTATTACAACATCCACTCAACCATTCTTAAGTACACGGAGAAGCTCTCAAACATCCTCTCAAATGTGAACTTCGGCGAGCCTTCAAAAAAAAATTTGAAAACCGAAAAATTGTAATTGCATATGCCTCTTCTCTGTGAGCCCCAACATCTCTTCCCTAAACATGAATAATTGCATATTTCTACATATGAACTTCGGCCAACATTTCAAAAAAAAAATATTGAAAACCAAATACTGAAAAAATATAGGCTTCTCTTTTTGTGCTCCAACATCTCTTCCCATATTGGCAAATGTTATATATGGAACAAAAAAAAACCCTCCCAATTACAGTAGTTTTTGCAAAATATATGTAACACAAACCCTCTACAATTTCAGTAGTGTATGAAAAATATATGGAACACAAACCCTCCCCAATGTCATATCCATTGCCATTCTAAACAAAAGCCAAAACAGGAATCATGCCACCAACGTTCAAAATATTTCTCAAATTTCAGAATAGCTAAAACCAAAATAGGAATCATGGAACACAAACCCTCTACAATGAAAGTTTTGTATGCAAAATATATTTCTCATTTTTCCATCAATAGTGGTATTTTAAAAACAAAATTGAACATCTGGAAATACGATATACGATATACCAAATTTCAGAACAGCTCAAGGTTGCATACGGTATACCAAATTTCAGCAAAAAAAAAAAATTTAGGAACCAACATAGATCAAAAGATAAGAGGCGACTTCGAAGGCACAGAAAAATTCCAAGGCACAGAAAATTGTTTAGGTTGAAAACCATTAAGGAGAAGCATAGATAAGGAGATAAGAGGCAACTTCGAAGCCCTACAAAAATCCATAAATACGATCCCAAGCAACAATCCAAGGCAAAAATCTTATACCCTGAACGATACCTGAAGCATTTCATTGGCATCGAACACCAGAGATGAGGCAGGGGGGCAGGAATGGCGAGAGAGCGAGACGACAAAAGGGAGATGCAGATCTAGGGCAAGGCAAGATGGGATCGAAAGGGGGCGCAAGATGGGATCGAAGGGGCGGTGGGGTAATAAGTTACTCTGAAACGCTGAAACGCTGAAACGCAGGATGCTATCAGCGGCAAATGATCCATCGGGCAATAGGCAAATGCTTTACGCAATTATTAGCACCGCAGCGACGAACGTGTTTTCCAAACATGACCACGATGTTCTCAAAACGCCGAACAGAAATTTTAATCTCCCCCAAATAGGACCTTAGTGAAGTAACTATAGATCGTGCTGTGTTAAATTATTGTATCCAGTATAAAAAATCAATTGTTATATATTCTAGTATTCATCACTCAATTGTAAATTCCATGAGAGGAGGATCTACTCTTGGTTTGGTGCACCCATCTACTATCTTTCTCCATGCCAAAATTTTGGGGTTTCTTCTAGTTGTGGGGTGGAAAGACTATTTTTTATTGAAGCCTATCTCTAGATCAAAAATTGGATTTACATCAGGCATTCAGTGTTTGGAAACAAGCTCGAACCATTACAACCTTTTTCTTCTACTCCTTACAGACCTTATCCTACTACACCATTAGCTATTTTTGAACAAAAGTTAGAATCGGTGGAGGGTAGTACCTCCATTTTACATGGTAAACTATATTGGTTAGCTGAACATTGTTCACATATGGATTGGCAGCATAAAAACCAATTTGATCATTGTGCCAGTTACCAAGCATCTGAGCTGGAAATGTATAGGAGAAACTAGTGGATCGGAGGGGACAACTTAGTAGAGTTTTCTGTATGCCCTCCTTACCAGTCCTACGTGTATAGTAAGTCATTGGAAGAGTCTAAGGAGGATGATGAAGATGAGGATGATGAAGATTAGGAAGAAGATGATGATGAAGACTGAGAAGTAGTTTTCATTTCTTTCATGTGGATGTACTAGATGCTATATGTATCTGTTGTTGCTACTGTACTATATATTTTCTTTTATTTTCTGCTGATGTTACTGTGTGAATGATATTTTTAACACCTATTGCTATACTAATGTATTTTTATTATATCAGTGTGTATTGCGTTGTGGACTCTTTATATTTCTGTTGAAATATTTAGAATTTTTTTTGTAATTCCATTCAGTATTCTATTTAGTTCAGATATAATTGTTATTTCATAGATGTTTATTCCTTTTTATACATGTTGATCTTGGTGATAGACACATATGGTAGGAAGTATTTCCTTACTCCCCATTTATATTCATGTTTTAAATTGCTGAATATGTTGGGAGGAGTGGGAAGAAAAAATAATTTTAAAAGCATAAACTTACTTGTCCTAAGTAAATTTAATTTGAATTAAAATTTTAATTAATTTAAAGAATGTGGTGTAAAATATAGATCTATTACAATTTTAAATAGTGAAAACATAGTTTACACATGTTAAATACTAAGTAAATTAGGCTAGTGTAGTGTTAAGCTAATTTTGTAACTCAACATTTAGAAAAATGATTTGCTTATTACCTTTTAGAAAGTATTACATAATTGCTAATTTAAGCACAATAAGATATATACATAATAAGAATTGAGCCACCATAAAATTATATTTTCAACTAATGCTTCCTAAACTTTTGAAAAATTATAAAGAAAGGGAATGTGGAGTGTTTGATTTAAAGAGATGACAGTATAATTCAAAACTATTACAAGGCTGACCTAGATATAGTAATCCTCATAAAGTATGTGTAAGGATGAAAACATTCATCTTAAAGCAAGAAAAAGAGTATTAAAAAAAATATAAAGTGAGGAGAAGTCTTATCAAAAGCTGGTTTCACTAAATTTTTTTTTTTAATTTGAAGCTTCAATACATTCCTATGCTTATTTATGTTTACGAAGTATTAGAAAATTTTTTAAAGGAGTGTTTATATTTTATATAATTATCATTTAATGTACCTTATTTAACTTGTGATAGTTTCTTTTTAGAAGTAATAGGAAATTACATTTTCTTGGTTGGAGACAAATTTTTTTATTCGCAAGGACTAGACTAGTTTACTGTGGTTATTATATTGTCATCACTATCACTTTCCCAAAGCATAATTGTTAATAGTTCTTATGAAACCACTCCCTCAAATTAAATAATTTTGTGTTCAAATTACAGTGTTACTTGAGGACAATTAATCTTTAGTTTTGAGGGATTTTAATGTATAGAAAAGACCACTTAAATCCCTTTTATGTTTTACACATTTTTTGTGAATGTAAGATATTTTCATGTTTTTCTTGCACGTATAACATGTGTTAGATGTGGAGCAATGTGAAGGAGACTTGGAGCAAGATGGAGGAGACTTGGAGGAAGGGAGTTTCCAAGTGACTAGTGCCTTAGCGCCAGACAGTTGGGCGCTTAGGCACTAGTCTCATGCTACTAACTCGAGAGGTTGACACCAAGGCACAAACCATTGGGTTCCTAGACACTGCAATACTGGTTCCTAGGCTCCAAACCAAAGCTTTGACTTGTAGACAGAGAGACTAGCACATATGCGCCAGTCTCTGGGCTCCTAGGCACCAACAACTGCTTGAGCAGTTTTGAGCAGTTCGAGCACATGACGTGAGGAGTTATTCAAACATCCAAAGGAGAAGGAGATATTTAGAGATATAGGTGATAGATATGATATGCTATTTTAAGTTATTCTTGATAGTTTATTTAGAGAAATAGTTGATAGGGATGATAGACTTGTTGAAGGATTGAGTAGCATAGTTTTTTATTAGTCATTTTGTGAGGAATTGAGTCGTAAAAGAAGGAGAGACTTCAAGATAGTAGAAAGGATTATGATTCTTTTGGGTACATCATCTTCAAAGCTTTGTAGTGGAGAAGGAGATAAGTTTTTGAGTGTGTTGTATCTCCTTAAACATATGAAGTTGTAGATTTCCATTGTTTTTCCAATGAAGCTTTGTGGTTTGTTCTTCATGCTTTTTGAGTAATTATCCTTACCTTACCTTGTGATGTTTGAGTAGGATGTATAGGATTGTAAAATATTTTTAAAATTGTTTCTAAATATTAAATGTGATGATTACCTTTTAGAACTTCATTTAATTTTTATTCTGGCTAAGTAAATCGTTAAAATGTGTTGTGATCCATAATGACTCGAGCGAGCTATGGTAGAATCAACTAGGTAAATCACATTGAACTATTGGGTATGGTGAAAGTACTTTGTAGGGAGAAGCAAATGTTAGGAAAATAGTTTTTGATGGTTTCAAAATGGGATTTATGGAACTAAAGTCATTTTAAATAATCTTCTTTATGCACTCGGGAGAGGGCCGAGAAGAAAGTTGCTCCAATTTCTCACTAGACACATTTACATTTAATACTTTACATTTAACACTTTACATTTCCTATGCTCCACTTAAATCATTACAAAGAAGGGTAACTTTATAACTTGATATTCACCTGTCCAAATAGGTTAAGTAGGAATTATGTATGGCTTAACATTTAAAGTAGTTTGCAATTCAATAGGAGTTGTTTGTAAAACTCAATTCCAGTCTAAGAATGAAAGCTAGTAGGCTAGATCTTTTCCCTAAGTCTAATACCCTTATTCTTTTTGTGATCAAAATTTCGGATTTAAAAATTTGATATTACTGATATGACACGTACACTTACGTGGGCCCCAAGAATGTGAGTGCACCTGGAAGTGATATCAATCAACAACATGTTGAGTAGACGATAGTCCACATGATAGAGCTAGCTATGGAAGACATAATGGGGTTGATGATGTGTAGTGGAGTTTATGAGATGAAATGATAGAGTTCGAACAAAAATCCCTTTTTGTAATTATTTTAACAAGTAATCGGTGAATGCATGAGAGTGAGCTCAATTTAAATAATTTTTCAAACTCATTTTTACAAAGGACAAACAATTGACATATTTCTTAAAATTTTACAATAATGAGACATAAAATGCATGTGTAATTTGCATACAAGCTAGAGGAGGCCGATATATGTTCAAATGAGTGGAGTTAAACTGAGTCAATTTCGACAAAATGTTATAATTAATCATATCCAAATTTTAAAATGTCATTAATTGGAAAATAAGTTAATCAGATAAAACCAACAATAACAATGTTGAGCTTGACATCCGTTCACTCGGGGGGGGG
>NW_018164632.1:419626-434448 GCF_001263595.1 Phalaenopsis equestris | reverse complement strand
GGGGGTGGGGGGGGAATCAAACTCCAAACCAAAGGGGACTTACAACTGACAAGCAGATGCCCGACCAACTAGTCTGAGCACGCGACTTATATATCTATATCTATATCTATATATATACACATATACATATTCACATGTACATATAGACATATACATATACATATACACATACATATAGATGTATACTTATACAGATACATACATACATACATATAATACATACATACATACATATAATACATACATACACACATACACATAATATACATATATATATATATATATATAAACTTCAATTTTTACATGTATATGGGCCACCTTATCCATGCATGATAAGGTCTATTTAACTTTTAAAAGTTAAAATAATGATACATTTGTTGTGATATGAAACATTTGGGGTTTATGGTTGTAAAAAATATTCTTTACCTATTAAATATGTAAATAAATAAGAGTTGGGTGGTTTGTATGTAAATGCCTACGACAAAATCAGACTTTTTTAGGAGGGCAAACTGTTCCGTCGATCTAATTTGAGAGGAGCTGGGGCAATGAATGACAAAGTGATATTTCAAGTGGTGCAAAACTGATATTTCAGGAGGAGTAAAAGCCTAAATTGCCCTCGTAAAATTTTAAATTTAAGGGGGGCAATTGTCCTCATGGACCCTACGAGTGTCCGCCATATAGATGCCACCTTTTTATCTGTTAGAATTATTACATACATTAATTTTAAAAAACACAAAAAAGCATGTCAATCATGATAGAGATCTTCATTAAGCTAAATAAAAGGAAGAAGAAATTCATACTCAAGACCTTATCATTCAAAGACAACACTTATGTACACCATATATAACAACTACAATATGTTTTAATTTTTATCATACAAATATATCATAATGAGCTAAATATAAATAAATAAAAAGTTTATTTATGTTTTGTTTATTAAGGAATTAACTCTAAATATTATGTTTATAGTCAACATGTTAGTTAAGAAATAAATTATCTCATCGATGTAGCCCACTTCACATAATAATTGTATGTTTTGCCTCTAATCATAAGATTTTAGTTCAATGACCATTACATCTAGTTGTATGTGTATGTTAAAAAATAAGAAAGAACATGCTAATTAGCAAACGAGCCAAACAAAAAATAATTAATGAGTTAAACATAAATTGTTCACAAATGTTAATCTAGACACGTTTTCGTGTAATCATATTCATTTTTTCTTTCTTCACATAGAATAAAATAAAAGAAAAAACATAAATTGCAAGGAAGAGTAATGGCATTATACATTGTACATTCCATTTCTCTAAATGCTATTTGGCCAACTCACCTTTAACCACTATTTCTATAAGGTAATTAAGCATTACACCAAATCTCTCAGAACCCAACAAAGGACAAAGAGACACCCACCCAAACTAGGAACTCCACTTCACTTCACTCCAATCTTCCAACATCTGTACTTGAGAGTTTTTACATCTCTACATTCTATTTTTCTCATACTTTCCTAATACTTTCTTACCACCTTAAATACACTGTAAATCCAAAACAAAATAAAAATATTTCCATGAAGTCTCATTATTGCACTATATGTTGTCTCCTCCCACATGCTTTGAAGCAACATTATCATCTAGGGATGGATTATAGTTCCCAAACCATCTTGACCAAAACAGATAGTTGAAGAAGTTGAGCAGGCTGAGACACGCCAGAACCCAATAGAACAAGTCCAGTCTATCCTTATTAAGATCATTATCACCAAGCCAACCACCATAAGATTCTGAACTGGTGATCCTATTCACCATTGAAACCAACACAGAGCTCAAATAAAACCCAAAAGAGTAAGAGCAGTAAGTCATCGCTGTGAGGACCTGCTAAAGACTGCTTGTAAAAGAACTCAATGAGTCCCACAGCAGTAAACATTTCAGAAATCCCAAAAATTAGGAACTGTGGTGTGATCCAGAAGATGGAAAGGAGATCGCTTTCTTTCAATGAAGCCTCGTCTCTTCTCTTCTTCTCCACGAGAGCTGCAGAAACCATTGAGAAAGTGACGGAGAAGAGGCCGACGCCAATGCGTTGCAGAGGAGTGATGCCGGATTCATGGCCTGTGAGTCTGCGAGCGAAGGGGACAAAGGCTATTTCGTAGAGAGGGACAAGGATTATGAGGATTAAGTAGGGGATAGCTTGGAGAGAAGCAGGAGGAATGCTGAAGGAATTTGTGAGGTGAGTATTCATTGCTCTGCCTTGTTGAACTGAGAAAGTCTGGAGTTGAGCTAAGATGGTGTTGAAGACAATGGTGCAAGCGAAGATTGGAATTACAGAGAGGATTATCTTCACTTGTTCGACTTCTGAAGCTGTGCAGAGCCGCCATGAGCTTTCTTTGCCGCCTTCCTGAACTCTGATGCAGGCTTTGTTGAGGAACCTGTAACAGTAATCACTCAAATTAAAAGCTTTAAGTTGCCAAGTTCTTACAAGATTAAGAAAACCCAGTGTGAAAAAACTAAATTGTGAATTTAAGAAAAAAAAAAAAGTTTTTGAAATATGAAATCAATGTAGAAGTCCAATCAAATTGAATTCTAAATGATAAAATTAAAAAATAAAAGCAGTGGGATGAGCCTCGACCTGAATTTTTCAGTGAGGAAACGGTTTCCAGTATTTGAGGAAGGATCAGAGACAGCTAAATGGTTGGTGCCATTGGAAGGGCAAACTTGCTTTCGCTTGGTAATAGCGGCCACTAAAACCTGCAGAAATAATGAGTCTTTTTTTTTAGTTAAAGTTGCCATTATTGATTAGAAGACCAAGAAACTACAAGAACATTGCTTTCCGCACTAACAAAATAATAAATTTTTAATACATAAGCTTTTAAGATACCATTTATATATATATATATATGAGTAGTTTAATATATGAAGAGCTGGTGGACTAATATTATATACTCTTTGTATGATAAATAATTTTGATTCATGAAAAGTACATTTTTTAAACTAAAAAGAGTGAGGGTGGTGTGTATTTAATTAATAACTGAAACCAGCATATATATAATGAGATATTACTTTGTAATTAATGTTGTTTAAATTAAAACTTTGCACCAAAGATGCATTATCAGGAGGCACGATGTAAAAGGCAGATGCGGTCCTCCGCACTAGATTAATCACCCATAACAAAAAGGATTTATTAAAGAAATTTACATCGAAGTAATTAGACTAACACTTCCTTAAACTAAAAAGATTCTCATATGGACTTATAATTAGCTAAATGATTCTTCATCTTTACAGACAGAAATGATAGGCTTTCTGTAACTATAGGCTAATTAGCAGAAAACCTTAAATAAACTACAGAGTAGACAACAGAACAAACTGAATCTGTAACCAGCACACAGTTTTAGTTTAATATAAATGGAAAGTGGATTAGGCTTAAAGTAGTAGTAGCAGGAATAATCAATATGGCCATTCAGACTAATGTGGAGTATGAGTTTAATCAAAAAAATGAAAAATTGTAGCTATCCACAGGCAAAAAAAGAATTCTAATAATTACAATCATAATAACCCCTTGACATTAGAAATGATAACAAGTTCCACTAACTAAAAGTAATTAGTTTGGTTGGATTGTTATTGTGCTTTTCAGCTGCTCTACCTTTAAGAAAATTGACATATCATAATTTTGATTTAAACATAAATCATAGAGAAAAACAGAATATATAACGCATGCAATTTTTTTTCCTCAAAGAATTAACACAACTCTCTCATTTAATGAGAATAAACATAAGATAACTATGTACAAAACTATGTTAAATATTCCTCAATGAATGAGCAACCCTTCCATTTTATGAGAACAAATATAGGATGATTTGGGCATTTACATACACAACCCAATATATTTATGTTTTTACATATATCTTACACTTTAGTTTTCATATTTAGATCAAAAAGATCACCGACACAATCTTTTTAAAAGTGAAAAACACATTTTCATGCATAGACTTATGACACCAAGATGTTATTAATTATGTTATAAATCATGTAAATATCAATCCAAGTGTTAGATATCTAAATACATCAGAGTTGTATGGTATGTAAGTAAATTTCCCAAGATAATTCTATACAAAACTAGGTTAAGTATAGTACCCTTGCTATTGGAGTAAAGATGCTGCCTTGAGGAGGCTTGTTTCTATAAAAGATCATGCCGAAGATCAAGCTCAAGAGCCCCAATGCCATGGCCGCTGCCGAGATGGCGAAACCGATGTCCATCCCTGACCTCGTTTGAACCCAAACGAGAATGGTGAGCGCGAAGAGCTCGCCAACGCAGAAGCTGAAATAGGCCGAGTTAAAGTAAGTCGAAAGCTTTTTTGATTGTTTGGGATCTTCCTTCATGAACTGATCAGCACCATGAGAAATCATGTTGGGCTTTAAGCAACCACTGCCTAAGGCCACAAGGTAAAGAGCTACAAAGAATATTGTAGCTTTAAAGCCTTCAGCTTCAATACAATGATCCTCTTTTGACATCATGTTGCATTTGGGTGGCCTCAATTGAGGAAGATGTGCTTGCACACAGAGTAGAATAAAGCCCTGACAGACAAACCAGAACATGTTTAGAAAAGAAGTTTATTCTTCAGTGAGATGAGCACTCTTCATAAAATTGAATTTTATTATAGTTAAGGGGTGGATAATATAAATATTAAGTTAATAAAATAAAGTCAATTAAATTGAAAAATAATGAAATAAATAATTTTTTTTTTTTTTTGCATGATTGGAAGTGTGAGATTGTATGAGTACTTTCCTCTTTTTTTTTCTAGTTAGAGAGAAATTAAAAGGATAGCAGCTTTTTCATGTTTCCTTTTTTTTTTTCCTAATATTGGACATAAATGAAAATCTATTCATTATTACATTTGGTATTTGCAGAGGAAAAAAGAATGAATATGGTCAGTGAAGAATAACCCAAAAAACATTCATCATTAGACCAAGGGAAGAAAAATTTTCTCACCTTATTTTCAATATTAATTTCTATAATATATCCTGAAAATAACCACCTTATGCTTTACATTTAACATTTCAATTGGAGATGCAGATAACACGGAGGGAAACAAAAGTTATATTAAATTACAAAAAATCTTTGACCACCTTATTAAACGTCCGGTAAGTGTTGGTCGGGTCAAATATTGCAACGGATTAACTTTTGAAATAAGAGTAATTTTGTGAGAAAGCATGTAGTTTCTAAGTTTTTGGGCTGCGAAAATTAAAACTAGACAATGTTTCTCAATAGGCGGATACTTTATTTTCGTTTAGGGTTTGCGTGTTAATTAAATTTCAATGCATAAGAAAAAATTAGGATGATTTTAGTAAAAGAGAGCTTCTCTCAAAAACAGCAAGTAAAATTAACATACTTTCAACTTCCAAATTAGAAAAGAAACCTTGTATATGTTAAGGTGGTGGCCGAGCCAATATTAAATATTAATTATTTAAAATGCACTAAATTCATGGGCATGAAAACAATACCCATGCTCTTTTTAAAAATACATGATTTAATTTTTTTTTTTAAAAAAAGAAAACTCACCGAAAGTTCAACAAATCCAAATATGAGCATGGTCCAGAAGCTGCCCAAGTAAGAATCAGATAGAAAACCACCAAGCAGAGAAAGGATGAACACTGTGCCGATGAAGTTTGTGACAATATTTGCTGCCTTGAACAGTGGGAAGTGCATATCGTCGAAGACATAAGTTATGAGATTATTTCCCACAGCTGCTATAGCCATGATTTCAAATGCTTGAATGCCTACAAAGAAAGCCAAATTAAAATAGAAATACCCAAATGAAATACTGCTACAAGATCATAAGTTAAATTTTCATTAAAATCTTTCCTTTAATTTAAAGGAATTGGATTGGAAGAGAAAGAGAGAAAAAGACCTAGAACAAATACGGCAGCACGCATGCCTCCATGTTTATTTGGCTTGCAGGGGTGGCCTTTCCAGTCTAAAGAGAGCCCGGCTTCCATGGCTGAGTAAAGCTGCTTCTTTTGGAAATCTGGATATCTTTCGTGGTGGGCTGTGTTTAAACGCTGCTCAACTGGGTGCTCTTATTTATAGAAGGAACAAGCGGAGCACAGACTCAAGTCTGTAGAGAGAGCGAGAGAGCGAGGTGGGTAAAATCTCTACCCAGGGATTTACAACCAAAATTTCAAAATTTTCTATAAGACTGGAAAAATTATATTTAGAGACCCTAATAGATCAGAATGATAATTATTTCTCGATTATTTATATGAGGCCGTTTTAGTCCCAGACTTTATAATCTTTATGACTAAAATAGTCAATATGAAAGATTATTAGAGCTCAATTTTAAAATAGTCGGGAATTTTGTGGACCCTTCTGTAAAGTCTAGGATTAAAATGACCGAATGTAAATAGTAGGAGACTATTTTGGCATTTTGCACTATATAAGTAAGATTGCTCTATATAAACAATAAGGCACTAAAATCGAGGGCACAAGTAATTTGAGTGCTAATGTTTTTTTTTTTAATTTAGTTTACAAATTAATATTCATATGTGTGATTTGTACTTCGAGAATCAAATTCTTTCAAAAATTATAAAAATTATAATTCATGTAAAAGTAAGAGTGAGTGTTTTTGAAAATTATTTTCTTATTTGCTGATAACTTTCTTTTACTTTCGATCAAGTATTTCATGAGGCTTTGGTCAATATCTTTTTCCTTTCTTGAAATGTAATTTAGAAGGGGCCGATGCATACCACACAATTCTTATGTATTTACATAACTTACACCAAAGTTTTCATTTTTATAAGCATAGCACTCAAATTTTTAATATAATATGAAAAATATCTCTTTTATTCTTTTAAAAAGTGGAAGGCACAACTTCATGCAAAATTTCAAGTCGACAAAGTCATATTATATATATAAATATAAATATTTAGGTGTTATACATATATAAATACATAAGAATCGTATATTATGTACGTTAAATTTCCTTAATAAAATATATAATTATTAAGTGTGAGTATGAATCCCACAGTGTAGGAACTGAGCGTTGGATTGAGGGCCAGATGAAGAATAGGTCCTTAATGTTAATTACAATTGGTAATTTTATGAGCATTTGCCCTGGTTAGTTAGTGGGGACATTTGACGTTAGAGGAGAAAATAATTGGTGGTTAGGGCTGGGGGTCGATTTTGGGGTAGGCTAAACGGTCAAAGGATAGTGCTGGTCACTATTGGAGGGTCAGATTTTGCCGTGCTTTTGAGTGTGCATAGTGGGGATCCCACAAGAAATTTGGTCTCCCCCGTAGAAACCCAATGCCCCACTTTGTTTATCCTGACCATCTATATATATATATATATATATACATACATAGATATGGAAGATATGTCATATTATAATGTATGCAAATGTGCATTTGACCTTTTAAATATTTAAACAGTAATATTTTTTAACAAAATATAAAAAAATTGGATGGTTTAATGTTAAAAAAAATAGGTATTGAGTGATATGCATTAGCTCATTTATGGGTTCGTGTCTTTATATATATATATAAGAAAGAATACTAACATGATACATACGGCATTAATGCGAGAGAAAAAAAATATAAATATTTCTTTTAAGATGTCTTCCCTCACTCGCCCATTTTTGATTCAGCGAAGATAGTCTATTGAGGCTTATTAGAAGGCCTTAGTGATAAAGAAAAAAGACATTTACATACATACCACCCAATTCCAATACACTTGCATATCTATAACACCTAAATTTTAGGTTTTACCTTAATACCTTTCAAATCATTCGTACCACATAAATAATACAACCATTTCTTACATATAAAAGGTGAAGCACATCTTTTCATGCATAAACAAGGTGGCATGCTTGTAAAAATTAAATATTAGGTGTTAGATATGTGAATAAATAGGAATTGAGCGGATGAATATTGATCCTCCTTACAAAAAATGAGAATCAATTGACCTCACAGTTCTTTGATGGTATATTATGAATGATGTTGGTCGTGGCTTGGCGATTGCTACAGATGATAGAGAGTCCTCTAATAGATCGCTTTTATAACAAACAAATGATGTTTTACATTTTAATTTTTTGATAATATATTACTAATCAAGGGAATTAAGTTTAGTAATAGTTGGTTTAGTATTATATTTTATATTGTTAAATCTAAGATTGTTTGTGAACTAAACACAAGGAATAGAGCAAAAATGAGGAGGGAGAGAGAGAGAGAGAGAGAGAGAGAGAGAGAGAGAGAGAGAGAGAGAGAGAGAGAGAGAGAGAGAGAGAGAGAGAGAGAGAGAGAGAGAGAGAGGAAGCTGAAAAGTAAAAACAAATGGTTGAATTTTTTTATTGAGGGGATCCACCATTTATCTCAAAAGACTTCTATATAAATAATCTCATAAGAAATCAAAGAGTAACATATTATCTCGAAATATATAAATATTACCTTAAAATGGATCCGATTGTTCAGATGAGGAAAATTTTTGGGATTTATGATTTTGCGGAACCAGAATTTTTCCCTTAGTTTACAGGTGTAAAATATTATTGTTTTTATTATGAGGTATAGTATTTTTATAAGGGGGTTCCCTCATAATTAATTACATCGAAGAATTATTCTAGAGCAAACACTCGATTAAAGCTATGCCTTATATTTTTCTTATTCATTAATGAAATGTTTATCGAATAATAGGATTTTAAGACTTCGATGGAATGGATGAGATTGGATAGGTTGACTTTACTTGAGTTTCAAAATGATTTACTTTTAGGGTTGAGCCCAATAGTTGAGTATCATAGTGATGATCTTGAGCTTGAATCAATGAATCAAGTTTGAGAAATCACTTGGATGGGATTGGATTCGATCACATTGGACCTTTTTTGGATCCTGATTGGATTGAATTTGGAGTTGAATTTTGAACAGTTCTGAATCAAAGTTGAATTAGATTTGAGATATGATTGGGCTAGATTTGGGTTAGGATTGAAATAGGTTTAGATTAGGTTGGATAGAATCTCAGATTGATTTGGGATTTGATTGAGTTGGAATTGAATTTAGTTTAAAAGGGATGGATTGGATTGAGTTTGGTTTGATTGATTTTTGAGTTTTGTTTGATTAACTTTTGTTTTTGGTTTGATTTGATTAAAATGAATTGATTTAAGAGATATCATAGTCTATGGGGTAAGAAAGGACAAAATTTCTAGATGGAAGTGAAGCCCTAACCTAAATATCTCTATGCAGAAAACTATAGATGGCCTAACCTAATTTTTGGAGTAACAAACCGGTCAAGATGCGCATGACATTCCATCATCCCGGATACATTGTTAACCTCAGACAATTAACCACTAGAATAATAGAAGTTCTCCTTCATTATCATAGTAATGACTTAAGGTATTCCTTCTTTCTATAAAAGTGGTTGTGACTATCTTATTTAGTAGCATAGACTACTTCATTCTAGGATACTCATAATAATATGGGGCAAATCAGTTTACTTTATATGTCCTAGTCCTTTATTTTAATTTTATGGGGAACTTAGAACTAACCTAAGACTTCTAGACTGGACTAATCTAAGGTATGTATTGGACCTAGGTTTTCTTTTGTGTTAGTTACCCTAAAGGCATAGTTTGGAGCTATCCTGAGGTGTGGTTTATAAAGGTTAGAGTTGATCAATTTTAAATGTTTTGAGTTTTGATTATTAATAATGATTTATTTTCTTCTAGAAATCGTCAGTCATGATGACAAATCAATGGTTTTCTAGGTTCTATTTGGTTATTTTTTACATTCTAAGTGAAGTTTTGGTAAATTGTCAATTAAATATTATTTTTTTATTCTATATTTCGGTTTTCTTCCTAAAACTTTGTTCTCCCTCCCCAAGTCTTATTTATGGTCGAGAGATGTATTCTGAACAAATGTAGCTTAGCTTCTTAATTTAAATTATCATAATAAAACTTACTTTTATTCCCATTAAAGTAATAAAAAGTATTCAATTTCAAACAAAAATATGCAAATATGTCTAAAAATAATTTTAACATTCAAAGTATTTGGGAATTTAAGTTTAGCTTCATTATAGATTATCTAAATTAAGGTAACCCACAACTTATATACTCAGGAGTCCGAGGCTACGAAATTATACGTGTTTAGGGAGAAACTTATTCATTCATTTAGTCACTCAATCTAAGTGAATATATAAGTCTTGTCTAGGCTAAGCAAGTGAAAAAAGTCTGAAAAGCTTATATTTTATTTTAGATTCCTAAAACTCAAAAGTAAATTATCTTTAAAAAATGAACTTAATTTTTTAAAGAAAAGATAAGTTGTTTTGGAAGATTTAATTGGTTTTGATTGATCTTTTAATCTTTCATAAAGAAAGTAATTGAAAGAAGAAATTCTTTAAAGAGAATTCTTTTCAAGTATTTTCATAAGATTCTTTAAAAGAATTTAAACTATAATTATTTGAAAAGATTTTTTTTTTTTGAGATTAAATTCTTTTATGTTTTTAAGGAATAGACTTTCTAAGACGATAAGTTCTTATAAGAACTTTTCCAAAAGAAGACTCAAAGTTTTAAAATTGGAACTTTCTTTTTGAAAGAGTTTTCTAAAAAAATCGTCTTAAAAAGAGAATCTTAAAAAAAGTATCCTGAAAAAGATTGAAATCCTTTTTCTTGAGTTTTTCTAAGAATTTAAGAGATTACAACTCATTAAGTTGAAGTATAAAAGTTTCTTTCTTAATATTTTGATTTAATTTAAAAGTGGTGTTTATTTTAGAGTACTTTTAACTGATGTAGAAAAAAAATTTAATGATTTTATTAATTTGAAAAGACTTTTAATTTTTTTAGCATTTTTAATTGAAGTAGAAAGTTTTTCATGAGCTTTTAAACCTTAGGTGACTTTTTACTTGAAGTAAAAGAGATTTTATTTTAATGAAAATTTTAAAAAAATTCTTTTTAAGGAAATTTAATTTATAATATATAAAAATATGTAAATTATTTATAATTTTAAACTTATTTGTCAGGCTTCCTTTCATCTCACTCAACACAAAGTAGTTTCAATTGTTCTCTTATATCTCTCATCCATCAAATGAACATTTTCCATTATTCTATTTATTATGAGAAAAATAGTAAATAAACTTGTAAACATTCTAACATGGAAGGAAAAACATGTAAACACACTTTCACATGCAAATCATGTAGTTTATCAACATCACAGAGATCTTACTAATTTCTTGAATTTACATGTACATTAATTTCACATTAATGAAATGAAAAGCAATATCACAATAAATAACCTAGATATTAAAGTAAAATATGAATCATTCAAGGGGTTTTCCTTAGGTCACTTACATACATAACGTACACATTTAACATATACACACATTCATATATGGTACATTCTGTGGCATTTTCAAATAAATGTGTCTAAAACTCTGGAATTGGAATGTTAATGTAAATGTTAGAAAGACAAAAGATGAAGTGCAAAGGCTAAAAAATATGGAGGAGGAAAATGATATTCACTATAATGAGTTGGTTCTAGTTCACCAAAATTTGATTTATACAATTAAATGAGAGGAGGATCTTCTTAGACAGAAGTCAAGGGAAGTTCACTTTAAAGAGGATGATATGAATTTAAAATACTTTCATGCTTGCGTTAAAAGTAGAAGAAGTTATAATACAATACAAAAAATTTAAAATGAATTACGGGAATGGATTTCCAATCAAGAGGACATTGGAAGCAGTGTTATGAGTTTCTTCAAAAAGCTCTTTAATGGTAGTGAGACTTGTTAACTTATCGATGTGATTCATTGGAAGGACAGAGGGAAACTTTTAGGAACCTAAACTTAACTTGGGTGCCTTTGGAAGAGGAAATATTAAGTGCTTTAAATACCATAAAGGATAATTGGGCGGCTGACCCAGATGGTTTCTCTACTTATTTTTATAAACCTGCTAGAAGGTGATTAGGAAGGATGTAATTGTTGTCATTTAAAGTTCTTTTAGGGGTGATGACTCTTATATTTACATTTATTAATCCAATATAGTACTTATACCAAAGAATAACTTCAGATCCACTTGGGATCATTTCAGACAAATTTGTTTGACATCTATCATCTTTAAGAGCATAAGTATGATTATGGTGGCAAGAATACAACCCTTATTGGATGGAATTATATCTGCTAATTAATCAACCAATACAAAATGGGAGAGCTATCACTGATAATATACTTCTTGCTCAAGAACTCATACAAAAACTTGATAAAAAATATAGAAGTAGGAACATGATTGTGAAACTTGATCTCAAGAAAGCCTACGATACAATTAACTAGAATTTCAACATATTGGCGCTTCAGGGGAGAGGGTTTAAAGCATAATGCCGCCAGTTAATTACCAGATGGTTCCATTGCAACCAATATTCTTGTGTTGGTTAATGGTAAATCTTATGAATGATTCTGTTATTCAAGACACATTAAACAGGGAGATCCTTTATCTCATACTTTATTTATTATTGCATTTGAATACTTCACTCATATGATTAACTATCTACAACTCTCTCATCCTTACACGCAGCTCCACCACATGGCCAAAATAGTGATCAGTTGTTTAACTTATGTTGATGCTGTTATTTTTTTGACTAATATTTCTAGAAATTCTGTGAATTTCCAAACTCCTATCTAACTTCCAGGATATTTCATGAATGCTATTCAATAAATAAAAATGCCATGTTTTTCTAAGCAAGTTGGTGAAGAAATTCTTAGTCAGCTGGATTAAAAATTTAACAGGATTTGCTATTGCTAAACTTTATATTAAATATCTTGGATTGAATTTACTTAAATTTCTTGAGCCTCAAACCCTTGGTGAC
The DNA here is from genome assembly GCF_001263595.1 of Phalaenopsis equestris. Lineage (NCBI taxonomy): Eukaryota > Viridiplantae > Streptophyta > Magnoliopsida > Asparagales > Orchidaceae > Phalaenopsis > Phalaenopsis equestris. The sequence continues at coordinate 421,633 of NW_018164632.1, read as the reverse complement.
GACAGCGAGTGGGAGTGGGGGGGGGGGGGGGGGGTGGATAATATTAAGGCATGAATTTTGGATTGGAAAACTCCTTCCTATCATATGGGGGTAGAATCACCCTCCTCAGAAGTGTGCGCAACTCCATCCCTCTTTACACACTTCAAGTCCTTAAAATGAGAAAGGCACTCAATAAACTCTTGAACTATGTTTTAATAAGTTTTTTTGTGGTTAGGGGGGAATAATAGGAGACATTGGGTTGTTTGAACAAAAAAAGTGTAAACCAACTTCAGCTAGAGGTTTGGGATTTCAGGAGTTTCAACATTGTGCATAGATTAGTTTTGCGAAGCTATGACTCAAATTTAGAGCTAGTAATTCTCTTTGGTCAAATATTATGTATCATAAGTACTACAAGGAGAAACATCCTATGTTTTCTTCATATAATGTTGGTGATTCTAAAGTCTAGAGAGCCTAATTAAAGCTATAAATGGGGCTGAAAAATTCATCACTTGGGATATTGAAAATGGGCAGGTATCTTTTCGGCATGATTGCTGGTGCTTGGAGGATCTTTCTTTTTACGATAAGGAGAATATGGGTGATGATAAGGTAGTAAATTGGTGGAGTAATAATTAATGGAATTTGGATTTACTTGATGATATGGTGGGAAAGAGGTATGTTAAGGCCATTTCCAAAATTCTAGTAGATGTTAGAAAGAAGGTTTGAATGGTTTAAACGTTCACTAAGGTTAATTCCTTACCTAAATCATTATATTATAATATCTATTGAAGGAGGTCTGTAGATTGGGAGAAGAGCATATGAAATAAATCATTATCATCTTTCATATCCTTTTTTATAGAGATTTTACCATTAACTCTTGCCACTTGATGATATACTTAAATTAAAAGGTTTAAAAATTCCTTCACAACTCATTTTATGAAAATGTAAGGAGGAATCTACTGACAAGTTATTTTTCAAGAGACATTTTGCATTACCAGTGTGGAATATTTCATTCAATGATTTAAGTATGGATATAGCTGGTCCTGGTGGTAAGAATCTGAGGGATTGCTTTTCTCACTGGGGGAGGAAATTTAAACACTTCTTTAATTTCTTGCTTTATATCATTTGTTGGTTTCTTTGGATGGGTAGAAATTCAGTTAAGCATCATGGAGAGGTTCTTTTGGCCACGGGGGTGGTTGCTAAGGTAGCAACTTACATTTTTAAAATAGTTAAGTATGGTGATTAATGTGCTTCTTTTTTTTCCTGGTATGAGAATTTTTTCTGAATATATAGTTCATAAGATAGGGCAAGTGAAAATGAAAATACAACAGGTTGTGTGGAGGAAGCTTCCTACTACGTGGATTAAAGTGAATTTGGATGTTAGATGGACTTAGGGCTGTGTTAGTGCAGGTAGGGTGTTTAGAAACACATTGGGTGAATGTAAATGATTTTTGGCCTCCCATGTGTAAGCTCACTCTCCTGAGGAAGCAAAACTGTGGGCTATTTTCCTTGCAGCCAAGAAAACTGTAATATTCAGATGGAACAAGTTTCAATTTGAATCTGATAGTTCTATTATTATTATGTAGATGAATTTTTAATTAACCTCCCTTGTAGAGATGAATTTTTAATTAAGTTGAAGGTATGAAGGTTATCTAGAGCCTTACTCCAAGGAAGGGGAATTCCTCAGCATACTTGTTGGCTAAACTTGGTGCTCATATGGAAAAAGCTTCGGCGGACTCATCTACTCTGACTATACTACATAGACTGTTGTTGGGTGACCTATTGTAGGTACCTTATCTCAGGTTTTTGGCTAGCTACTCTTTTATTTTTTTGGCTTCATGTGTTCTTTATGGGTTTTTAGGTGTGAGTTGTATATTTTTAAGGAAGTTGATCTAGTAGATTCTTATTTTATTGTGTGGAGTTATTTGGTATTTGGGTTACACGATTTAAATCCTTTTTTGAAACCATTTTTGAGGAGTAATAAAATTCCTTATGAGGTTTTGTAAAAACGAATATATATATATATATATA
>NW_018164632.1:410714-417446 GCF_001263595.1 Phalaenopsis equestris | reverse complement strand
ATATATATATTTGTATAGGCTTTTAAATAATTTTACATATACACATGCATATATAAAAATAACTGTGTATATATAAACATTTATACATATACATAAATACATATATACAAACAAATACAAATATATTTATATTTTAAAATAATTCTTATAAACATACACAAACATGAACACACACACACACACACACACACACACGCACATAGATATATAGACTTTGAGTAACTCAAAAAGCAAGGAGGTTAGTCGACACATTAGGATAAATAGAGATAATGATCAGTCATTAAACAAATCGATCGATTGCAACTACTACCGATAAAAAGAAAAGAATTTATATTTTCTTGAAGGGTATTTTGAGATTTGATTTTCGTAAATAAATTATCAGTTTTAGAATGAAAAGTTGGAAAAGCATTTTTGATTGGTCATAATTTAGAGTCATATCTTTTTTTCTGTACCTGAGCCAAGCAGTTTTTATGGCAAGAGAGTTTGCCTAGCCATAATAATTATTGATAAAACAATTCAGTGAAATAAATTGATTGTAAGGTCAAGTTGGCTAGCGGGGCCAGAAGGCCAATTGATTTGGATAGTTTCATAGAGTTTGAATAGATGAATGTGATTAGAAAGCATCTGTGACTTGTTTGTTATTCTATTACCCAATCCAAGCTTTCAACCATCTATATCTCAGTTGCTCGGTTAGGTCGTTGCCTTGGATGTGTCACACCTTATGCCGGACATATTAAATGGATCTTATCGCAGTCTTTGTGAGGGTAACTGTCTGAATTTGCTGATGGGATGATTCATGTGCAACTCATTTTGTTTCTTTTCATGAGTAAGTAGGATATGGTCACCATGACATGACTTGTGTTCTGAAATAATAGATATGAGAATTTTTTGTTGCATGAGGGTTGAGGGTTGGAAAGTTAAAGAAGATTTTTGATCTGACGGCTAGCATCACTATAAAATAAATAAAGTTGTTCAAGTGAAAAACTATTTGCTAGTTGACTTGTGCTCCCTAAGTGTTACAGAGATTCAATGACCTTTTGCATGAACTTCAATCAAATTCCAAGAGTAACATTCAGATTTGATTTCTTCTTACATGAATCATAACTGATTTTCTGGTGGGCCTGTGTTATTAAAAAATTTCAAATTTACTGCTCGAGTTTGACGAGTAAAATAAGAAAAAATTAAGAATTTAATATCCATTTATCATTATAGAGATACATAGTTTATGAATAAAATATTTTTAAGTCATCTCCACTCGACATGCAGGGTACTTCATATCTAGTCATGTCTTTAGCTTATAGGCTTTGAGAGTAACTCATTTACTAACAGTGAATGATCCAGTACACATCTAATTGAGTTCTTTTATTACTTGTCCTTGTGTCACTTGGTTGACGTTTTTTATCATGAGGTACCAATAGTGAATGTTTGTTCTCTTACATGCATGCTATAAAACTGAGCCATCCTTTTACCTCCTACTATCTGAGGGTTGTGTTGGCTTATTTTCTCTCCACTATATGGACTGTGAATTCTATTACTTCATCATTTTATTCCTACACTTCATTAATATCTATGTCATTATAAGTGGAGACTGTAATAACCATTTGGCTATGAAGATTATATTCAACCCATAACTTGACCTCCATTCGATGTGATAGCATGAATGGGGTTTATCTCGTAATGGTGGAGTTGTTTGAATTGCTCAGAAAATGGATGGTAATATTTTAGCTCAGCTTCCTTAAGCTCCCAATGACTCCCTCAACCACCTTTCTTAATGTATTTAGTGTGACATTGTTTGAGCTTCAACTCGCCCAATTTTCTGTGAGTAGAAATATTTACTCTTTGATTCATAAAATATGTTTTAGTATATATGTTGATGGTGTATGGTAACCCATACCAACAAATTAGATCTAACCAGATGAAATTTTGCATGACCTCATTTATGATTCGAGTGAGCACATTCTCCTCAACCCATGTAAATAATTAATCTAATGTCTTGAGTAAGATTTTTTATGATCCTTGCAACATAGGGAATGATCCAAGGATATCAAGTCCTTAGACAAAGATTAACTATGAACTAACCATCTATTTTGATTAATGTTTTTTTCAAGCTTTTTTTTGTTGTGTAAATTTTTTATCAAAAAGAATTATTTTGATAAGCTTATTTTGATGAGTTTTGTTTAAAGATTTATTTTGAATATTTTTTTTTTTGATGATTTTTCCTACTCCTTGTATATTTGATGAGTTTTCCCACTCACAGGTCAACTAATAAGTTTTCCACACTTTGAGCAGTTGATGAGTTTTACTACTCGAAGAATATTTAATGTTTCCCACTCTTTGGACATTTGATGAGTTTTCCCACTCCTAAGACAATTGATGAGTTTTTCCACTCCTAAGGTAGTTGATGAGTTTCCTTACTTTTGGGCAATTAATGAGTTATTGAAAGAGGATTCATTCATTATTTTGTTCATTCATTCATTAGGAAATTTTTTTTTGACAAGATTTTTTTTTGTTTTGAAAATTTAATATTAGGTTTGTTTTGTTGTAATTGTGTTTCATCTATAGAAATTTCATGATTCCATTAAGAAATTGTTATTTTAAAAAAATTTAAACATCATTCTAGTTAAAAGTAAATAAGACATATGTATCATTGTTTTCTTTAGTTACATGAAATTTTATTCCGTAAACAAAGAACATAAAATAGAAATAAATTGACAACCGATAATAAAATATGTGCAGTAACTGACTATAATAATACCATCTCATAAACTTTCATAAAAAACCAAAAAGATGTAAACACATGAACATAAAGATTGGATAACTGATCTAGACTGTTTATATGCAACAGTATAATAATGTATTTGATTATATTTTTCACTTATCTTTCCTTACTTTGCAACAGTACAAAAAACTTGATCCTGGAGAAAATAAGAATTTAACTTTTTAACTTAATATATTGGAATACTACACAAGTATATGTATCGTTATCAAGTAATATAGGACTTTTTGATTAAGCTTCGAATATCAAACCCACATGGATTGTTTACAGTATGCGATAATTAAAGAAATAAACTTTCTACTTTAAAAAGACAAATATTTAAATTATAGTTTTTATCACAGGAATGAAATTTAAACTCTTTTTGGTATTTAAAAATGAAATAAAAAATTTTAAAGATAACTTGAGTTTATGTAAAAGAAAGCACATAATATGAAATATCTTTCTCCTTATCATGAATCAGGAGTAAGTATATTGTGAAAGTATGCAGATTGTGTTGTGTCAAATAGGAGCAATTATATTCTTTACCCTTATTAGAGTTGCTATAAGAACATTCGCTAATATAAAGTTTGAATAGTTCTGAAGACCGTTTAGGCAAGGAAGATACTAGCTCTCACTCTAGAGTTCCCTTGGTTCCCTCCACCTGGGGGCTAACATCTTGTATTAAAACCTAAAGCAATAAACTAAGTTGGGGGCTTTAGCCTGTCACTCTAATGTCATATAATTCTACACCCTTGAAACATTTATTTCCTTATTTATTTGCACTCAACTCCATGAACAATAATCTCATTCATGAAATCATGTGATTCTTTCCAATTGTTGACTGAGACAATACCATCCCAGTTCTTACATGTTCTCACAAAAAAATTTTAACATCTAGATGGGCCAGATCAAAAAGTAAATGAAGTGCATGGAATTAAATCATCACAACTTCTTCCAACATTAAAGATTAATACTCTCTACTACTTCCATTCAACACTTTAATTACTTATCATTTTAAGGAGAAAGATAAAAAAAACTACTAAAACTACTCAAAATCCATGGAAAAACTACTCAAAATCCATGGAAAAAACAAAACCATACTTTAATTTAAAAGTAGAAATCATTTTCAAACCAACAAGAAGTTTTGATTGAAGCCAAAAGTAGTTTAAAAACAAAGATAAAAAATTATCTAAATCCTCCACCAAACTCTTGAAGTTTCTTTAAATCTCTTCTCTCTCTCTCTTACAATCTCTCTTACAACCCTCTTAACTCTCAAAATAAAACTAAAAACAAAAGGAAAAATAAATTTATGGTGCCTGAAATTTTCTCCAAAAGCTTGTCCACGAACTTCTTCAACAACTTTGCAAGACCCTTCTAAAACTATCCACTTCCTTCTTTTATAATTTTCCAAAAGGTGCCTTGGTATCTCTTCAAAATGTGTCCTGATTTGATGTATTGATTTGAAAATGTGTCCTGATTTGATGTATTTACTAAGAGATGCCTCCTTTCACAAGTATTTTAATTATATTTTTGTCCATGGTGGTTATAACCACCCATTTTAGCCAATAGGTGCCTCAAATGTCCATTCAAAATTTGTGAAAATGAATTAACTAGTCAAGTAACTATCACTGGAGCTTAGGTGTGGCCTTTTCTATTTCACAGTGCTTAAGCATCGGTTCTGGTGCTTAGGCGCCAAAATACTTTTGCACCATTTTTGCAATTTTTCTCCAAATTTGATCCTTTTTCATTTATTTTAGCAATTTTTCCCTTTTTTACTTGTACTAGAAAAAAAAAGACACAAATGCTTTCCATTAAAGAGCAATATCTAAAAAATAGGTATAAAAATGTGTCTAAAAACACTATATATTTTAGGTATATCAAAATCCCCCAAACTTAAAATGTTACTTGTCCTCAAGTGACACTTCAATGTTTAAAATCTAAATAAGTATGATTATGTATATGAGTTTGTTTAGGAGTTTCTAAAATTTTGTTCTAGAAATATAGTAGTTTAATTCAGAAAAAATTATAGTGAATGAGACCAACTTAAAGTTTAAAAACTCTTAAAGTGAAGAAGTCCGAAAAATATGAGTTCCTATGTAATTCAGAAATAGTTGTAGATTTTCCAAATAGAACTCGGCATTTTATTTCCTTCACTTAAAAAAATTTTATTAAGTATAAATTTACTTACTATATTATATCCTTAAGCTTAAGAGTTTCTCAAGTCTTATACTTTAAAAAGATAAGATGTGGAACCAATTTTTGATTAGGCACTAAGCCTCAAGCTTCTCCTCTATTTTTCAACCTTTCTTTTCTTTTCTTTTCTTTTTCTTTTTCCTTCTTTCTTTTTTTTTCAAGTAAGGATTACTATATCTAGATAGGCCTTTAATGGTTTTGAATTCCACTATTCCTTTCTCGAAGCAAAGAGTTGATATTTTTCTTTTACTTAAAAACATGTAGCTTATGAAAATTATTTTTAATAAAAGAAACTTAAGTTTAAAAAATAAAAGTTTTTTTCAAAAATACAATATCTCCTACTAAAGATAGCTACAAAATATTTATCATTTATACATTTAAGAACTTCTAACTTTAAATTTTTTAGTATCACTTATTAAATCTTAACTAAATTTTCTTGCTCATTTCTATAATCAAAATTTTACTTCCCTAATATAACTTCATATACATGATTATTTTTCTTTTCAAATCAAATTCACTTGTAGCTCATTTGAGAACCAATAAAATTCAAGTTTTGAAAATATTTTTCATTCCCCCCAAACTTAAATTTTTAACAAGATTAAACAGTTTAGCAGTAGTATATATAAGCATGAATAAAAATTAAAATAACATGCTTACAAGAATTTTTATACCCTAATTATACAAGTACAAAACTAAAAACAGGAGTAAAATTAATTTTTGATCAAATTTCTTACTTTTTAAAATATAGAGATTCATTAGACTTCTAAGTAGTGGATACAAACATAAAAGCGAACAAACACACAAACTTTGACTTCACAATCTCAATATAAAAAAAGAAGAAGCACACTAACAAGGTAAAAGAAAATACATGGTAGCAAATTTCTGAAATTAAAGTTTAAAATTAAAGCTAGCAAGATTTTCAACTTTCATAAGACACATCTTACTTCACACAACTACTACCACAAAATCTAATCTCAATACTAAAAACAAAATAGGAAACACAACTATTAAATTAACAATTAAACATAACATCTCAACACAACAAAAGATCTACAATAACAACAACATAAAGTACAATAGTAGCAAGTTCACACAATAAAGTACTTCAAATTATTACAAATTTAAAACAACCTTAGTCCTCCTCCTCATCATCATCATTAGTGTCACTACTATCCTAAAAAGTTGCAGGCTCATAATCAGGATATTTTGGATATGAAGGGCATTCCTCTCCTTGGTTACCCCAAATGAGGCTCTCCAAAGATGAATTAAATTTCTGCTCATAATCACTATGTCTTCTGACATATCTTCTAACATATCCATCAATTATCCATCAATATGATCTACAAAATGCTATAGATTTTGGACCTTATCTGCAGTATAATTAATTTTATTCATCATCCTCTGCAATAATTGATCCTGAGCTTTAGTAGACTCACCTCTAGAAGTAGATGCTCTCGAGGTAGATGGTCTCGATGTAGAAGCAACGAAGGTGGATGCAGCAGACGTCGACATTCCATAACTTCTCGGGAACCCTCCTCTCCAACCAAAATTAGAGTGTTCAAAATATGATTTCACATTCACACTTGTAATCGATTTTATAGGTAGCAACACTTCTTCCCAGCTATCATATCTTACACCAGCTTGCTCACATAACAAAAAGATAAAGGAAGCAAATCACAGACCTGCAGTAGTAGCAGTAGTGGCAGAACTGATGATGGTTTGATAAATCAAAGCTCCAATATTGATAGGCTTGCATTGCTGAATACAATTATTCAACGTTGCTC
>NW_018164632.1:371329-410704 GCF_001263595.1 Phalaenopsis equestris | reverse complement strand
TCTTTCCCTCGTAACTTCACAAAGCTGATTCATCTTTAACAAATGAGCTGAAATAAAGTAGTACCACGCCTTCGATAGTGCACTTAAATTTGAAGTGGAAAAGTTGACTCTCCTCTCATTTGTAATTTTTTGGAGTCCCTTTCTAACAGTCAAAACTGATATAATCTCATCCAGTTCCATCTCAATAAGACTATAGTTCGAATAAAAACACAGAGTATCAGACGGTAAAGGGCAGAACATGTTTATTACCTTCAATGAAAAAGGTACCAATTTGACTCTGACCATGACTCGATCCTCTTCCACCTCTGGGAGGTTTGCATAGAACTCCCCCACTTCATAAATCATAGCCATAGCAGAAAAACAATATAATCGTTCCCATTATCGGTGAATGATCAAATCCTCCACAAATCCACCTGGATTTTTAAAACACCTCTCAGGAATCAATTTTTGTGAATGTAGAGTGTGACTATATCTGTCCTGAGCTTTCGAACCAACAAACTTGCTCGAATCAAAGTGGGTCTTTCCCTTACTCTTCTTTATTCTTGGGGCCATTCTATAAATTTGACAAAATTCCACAATAATTTCAAAGATCAAGTTTAACTTACTATACTTAACTTGTATAAGCTTAAACTACACTTTCTATGTAATTTCTATAGATTTTCTCATGTTTATCACCATGAATAGTAAATTTTGGGTACCTAAATTTTGGGTACCTCCAATGAATAGTAAATTTTGGGTACCTCCACAATGTACTCAAAATACATGGTGAAAATCCAAAATTTCTACATAGAAGTGAACATCTTACCTCAAGAAATCCAAATCTAGCAAATTTAGCTTGAATCCACCAAGAAATCTCCATGAAAAGGTTTGCCCTAAACTTAAAACCGCAAACTCAAAAGGAAGAAGATGATGGCAGGAGCGAAAATGACATTTTTTTTGAGTTAATTTCCACTTTTAACAGTTCACGAAAGGATTTTTGTGAACCGGTGCTTAAGCACAAATATGTGGCGCTTAAGCGCCTGCCTCTCGGGTTGCTTTGTACTTAAGCATGGTGTTGTGGCGCTTAGGCACCAGTGCACAATTTTTGATATTTTTGAACTTAAGTAAAATGTGTTAATAACACTTAAATGACTATTTTCCTCTCCTTTAACTCTCCTCTCTCTCAAAATTTCACTTATATAACTATTTTGATTCGAGGCTCTCTCTCAAAATTTCACTTATATAACTAACTCGATTCGAGGCTAAAATAACACAAAATTTTCACAAACAAACACTTATATTCATTCACGAACTATCATAAACAACATTTAACACATAATTCTTATTCCAAAGAGTCTCGGATGAAAAAATATTCCTAAATACTAACACTAAACAAACTCACACAATAAAACACATAATCATATGAGCACTAAAAACAAGACTTAACACTAATACATAAAACAACTCTTAACAAGAAAATCTTAGTGTAGAACTTAATTCCATTCTTCATTTGTCGGAGAAAATTCCTATCTCTCATTAGTCTCTCCTTGGGCATTCGGAAAATAGAGTTGATAAAACGGATGATGGTGACGAGCTCTGATACAATCTTCTTCAATCCATTTCTGCTTAAGATACATCGCCTTATCCACTTCCTCTATATAACTAGTATGGCTAAATTGCATTTTTAATTGCCATTCAATATGCTCTAGATGTGCATTAACTTCATTTACCTTTGTCTCAAGTAAAGCCACGCTAGTCTCAATTTTGTTGATCTTTTTCTGTTATTCCTTCAATACTAACGGCTAAGAAACCGTTATACATTTCTTATGCACTTTAACTAATGAATTTCTTTCTCATGGCCTCTTCCTTTTTCTTCAAATCCATCTCCCACGAAGCCATTTTCTCAAAATCTCTCTTTCTCTTAGACTTTTAGGGCTAAAAATGATTTTGGGGTGAAATTCCATCACAAAACCCTTCTAGTTATAGGCCTAAATCCTTCCAATAACTTCTAGGCACGTCCTAAAACTGACATGGATGTGTAAGTTAACCAATTAGAGGTTAAAGCTTCTATAAATTGAAGTTCACACATGGTTTTTAAAATTCACACTCAAGCGCTGAATATCGGTGCTTAAACGCCAGTGCTCAATTTTGCACCTGTCAACTTAACATTCAAATTCTCATTCTAGCACGTCTAGATCACTAAATAATGTTTTAAAATCAATACTAACACATAATAGTCTTGAAAATACTACCAAAAATTTTCTTAATCAAACACAAACAATAATCAAAGCAAAAACACACCGATAATTATGGGTTGCCTCACACAAAGCGCTTGGTTTTACGTCGTCAGCCCGACGTAACCAGTGCTTATTCTGGCTGACCCAATATCATTTGATCGTTAAATTTACATTGATCCCCTAAAAAATAAGATTTCATTCTATGAACATTCACGTTAAATACTTTCTCAGTTTTAGGATCTTTGATATTCATAGCTCCATAAGGATAAACTTTTACACAACAAATGGGCCCATCCACCTGGACTTATGTTTTTCTGGAAATAATCTTAAACTTGCATTATATAGCAAAAATTTTTGCCCAGGCTGAAAATTTTTAGTAAGGTTCTTTCAATTAAGCCACATCTTCATCTTTTTTTTGTAAATCTTAGCACTGTCATAAAACTCATTCCTTATCTGTTCAAGCTCATTTAATTGTAATAATTGTTTCTTACAAGCATCTTTCAAATTATAATTGAACGCTTTAATCACTCAATATGCTTTATGCTCAAGTTCAACTGGTAAATGACAAGCTTTCCCAAATATTAGTCTATATGGGGACATTCATATAGGAGTTTTGTATGAAGTCCTATAAGCTCACAAAGCATAGTTAAGTTTGACTGATCAATTCATTTTTGTTGGATTCATAGATTTTTCCATAATTTTTTTAATTTTTTGATTGGATAATTCAGTCAAACCACTTGTCTGAGGATGATAAGCAGTAGTAATGATATGGTTTATATGATATTTCTTTAATAATTTCTTCATTATGGCATTTCTGAAATGACTTCCCCCATTATTTATGATAACTCTCAGCATCCTAAACTATAAAATATGTTTGTTTTCAAAAATTTTGTAATAATTTGAGCATCAAATCGAGGTAAAGCAATAGCTTCTATCCATTTGGATACATAGTCCACTGTTAACAATATATATAAATTTTTAAAAGATGGTATAAATGGTCCCATGAAATCTAATCCCCAAAAATCAAATATTTCAACTTCTAGCATATAATTGAGGGGCATCTCATTTCTCCTAGAAATATTTCCTACTCGTTGATATCTATTAGAAGTTTGAATAAAAGCATTAACATCTCTAAAGATAGTAGACCAATAAATTCTAGATTGTAAAATTTTGCATTTTATTTTATCAACACCAAATGTCCCACAAAATCAGAATTATGATATTTTTGGATAATTTCATAAGTTTCTTCAAAAGGTACACATCTTCAAATAATCAGATCTTTTCCTCATTTATATAAAAATGGGTCATCCCAAAAGTAAGTCTTAGCTTCAGATATAAATTTCCTCTTCTATTGGTATGTCATTTCATAGAGTATAATATCACTAACACTCTCTCTCTGGTAACTTCACTGAGATGATTTGTAGGTAATAGATGGGCAAAAATAAAATAGTGCCATGCCTTCGAAGGTGCACTTAACTTTGATGTAGGAAAATATTCTCTCCTTTCATTAGTGATTTTCCAAAGTCCTCTTCGAATCGTCAAATAAGAAATAATATCATCTAGCTCTGTAACAGTCGGACTATAATTTGTATAAAAACATAAAATATCCAATGGCAAATGGTCGAACAAATTGATTACCTCCAGTGAAAAAGGTACCAATTTTCCTTGAACCATAACTTGATCTTTTTCAGTTTCAGGGAGGTTTGCATAGAACTCCCTAACAACAGAAATAACTGCAGTAACAAAAAAATAGCAAAATTGTTCTCATCGTTGGCGAACAATTAGATCTTCTACAGATCCACCTAGATTCTTAAAATAACGTTCATGGATAAGCTTTCGTGATTGCAATGCATCACTGTACCTATCTTGAGCCTTCGAACTCACAAATTTGCTCGAATCAAAAGGGCTCTTTCCTTTACTCCTCTTCATTCTTGGTGTCATTCTACAATCTTATAGGATTCCAAAAATAACTTCAAAAATCAAGTCTAAACTACTAAACTCAACTTCTAAAAGCTTAAACTACACTCCCTATACAATTTTCATAGATTTTTCCTCATTTTGCATCATGAATAGTGAATTTTCAAATTCTTCCAAATGTACTCAAAATACATGGTGAAAATCCAAAATTTTCGCATAGAAGTAAAGCTCTTACCTTAAGAAATCTAAATCTAGAAAATTTTCCTTAATTTCACCAAGAAATCTCCACTTAATAGTGTGCCCTAGCTCTCCAAATTTACAATTTTGAGAGGTTGAAGGTGACGGGAGGGTGAAAAATTGCATTTTTTGGGTTAATTTTTCACTTTTAACCGTTTGCAAAACGGTTTTTGTGAACCAACGCTTAAGTGTGGATAAGTGGTGCTTAAGCACCTGCCTCTTGGGTTACCTCGTACTTAGGAGCAAGTGTACAATTTTTGAGATTTCTAAATTTAAGTAAAATGCACTATTTTCCTAAGTATACCACCCCTATATGGTCTCATAACACTTAAATGACTATTTTCAACTCCTTTAACTCTCCTCTCTCTCAGAATTCTTTATATAACTCAATTCAATTGAGGCAAAAAAACTCATAAACTTTCACACAAACAAACGTAGATTCATTGACAAACTATTAAAAATACATGTAACACTTAATTCTCACTCCAAATAGTCTCGGATGAGAGAATTTTCTAAGCACGAGCACTTACCGAACATTCACAGTTAAACACATAAAAGCATAAACAATAAAAACAAAACTTAGACACTAACACATAAACACAACAATTCCTAACAAATAAACTATGACATCGAACTTAATTCCATTCTTCATTTGATGGGGACAAACTCAGGCCTTTCATTAGTCTCTCCTGGGGCAATTGGAATATAAAGTTGATAAAATGGACGGTGGTAACGAGCTCTTATACAATCTTTTTCAATCCATTTCTTCTTAAGATACATCGCCTTATCTACTTCCTCTATATAACTAGTATGACTAAACTGCATTTTTAATTTTCATCTGATATGCTCTAGATGTGCATTAACTTCATTTACCTTTGCCTCAGTTAAAGCCATGTTAGCCTCAATTTTGTTGATCTTTTCCTCTATTCCTTCGATACTAACGGCTAAGAAACCTTTATGCATCTCTTGTGCACTCTGACTAATGAATTGACTAATGAATTTCTTTCTAATGAATTTCTTTCTCATGGCCTCTTCTTTCTTCTTCAAATCCATCTCCCATGAAGACATTTCTCCAAATCTCTCTTTCTCTTAGATTTTAGGGCTAAAAATAATTTTGGGGTGAAATTCAATCACAAAACCCTTCTATTTATCGGCCTAACTTCTATTTATCATCACAATACCCTTCTATTTATAGGCCTAAATCCTTCTAATAACTTCTAGGCACGTCTTATAACTGCCATGACACATTTAAGTTAACCAATTGGCTGTTAAAAATTCTAGAAATTGCATTTTTGCACATGATTTTTAACGCTGGCGCTTAAGCGCCGAATATTGGCCCTTAAGCGCCAGTACTTGATTTAGCACCAGGCAACTTAACATCCAAATACTCATTCAAACATGTCTAAGTCACTTAATAAAGTGTTAAAATCATTGCTAACACAAAATAGTTTCAAAGATACTACCCTAAATTTTCTTTATCACACAAAAAAAAAATCAAAGCAAAAGCACACTGATAACTATGGGTTGCATTCCACAGAGCGCTTAGTTTTACGTCTTCAGCCCGACATAACCAGTGCTTATTCTGGTTGACCCAACATCATTTGATCATTAAATTTAAGTTAATTCCATATAAAATAGGGTTTTAGTGTATGGCCATTCACTTTAAATATTTTCTCAGTTTTAGGATCTTTGATATCCACAGCTCCACAAGGATAAACTTTCATCACAACAAATGGGCCTATCCACCTGGACTTAAGTATGACTGGAAATAATCTTAACCTTGCATTATATAGCAAAACTTGTTGCCCTGACTGAAAAATTTTTAGTAAGAATCCTTCGATCATGCCACATCTTCATCTTTTCTTTGTAAATCTTAGCACTTTCATAAGACTCATTTTTTATTTCTTCAAGCTCATTTAATTGTAATAATATTTTCTCACCAGCATCTTTCAAATTATAATTAAACTCTTTTATCACCCAATATGTTTTATGCTCAAGTTCAACTGGTAAATTACAAGCTTTCCCAAATATCAACGTGTATGGGGACATTCTTATAGAAGTTCTATGCAGTCCTATAAGCCCACAAAGCATACTCAAGTTTGACTGACCAATCCATTTTGTTTGTATTTACAGATTTTTTTGTAATTCTTTTAATTTCACGATTGGATAATTCAACCAAACCACTTGTCTGAAGATGATAAGCAGTAGCAATTCTATGGTTTATATGATATTTTCTTAAAAAATTCTCCATTATGATATTTCTGAAATGACTTCCCGCATCAGTTATGATAACTCTCGACATCCTAAATCTGTAAAATATTTTTGTTTTATAAAACTTTACAACACTTAAAGCATCACATCGAGGTAAAGTAACAGCTTCTATCCATTTGGATACATAGTCCGCTGCTAACAGTATATATAATTTTTCGAAAAATGGTATAAATGGTCCCATGAAATCTAATCTCCAAACATCAAGTATTTCAACTTCTAGCATATAATTGAGGGGTATCTCATTTCTTCTAGAAATATTGCCTACAAGTTGACATCAATCACAAGTTTTAATATAAGCATTAACATCTCTATTGATAGTAGGCCAATAAAATCCATATTATAAAATTTTATATGTTGTTTTATCAACACAAAAATGCCCCCCAAAATCAAAATTATAACATTTTTGGATAATTTCATAAGCCTCTTCTAAAGGCACACATCTTCGAATTATCAGATTCTTCCCTTGTTTATATAAAAATGGGTCGTCCCAAAAATAAGTCTTAGCTTCAGATATAAAGTTCCTCTTCTGTTGGTATGCCATTCCATAAAGTATAATATCACTAACAAGGAAGTTCACAATGTCGGCATACCATGGAACATGCCACTCATTAATGTTGAATCATCTTTCATCTGGAAAATGTTCATTATTTTCTTTTTCAAAACGGTGTGGTTTTTTTAATTCAAGCCTGGAAAAAATGATCAAAAATTTAATTTTCAGTCCCCTTTTTATCTACTATTTCAAAGTCAAATTCTTGCAAAAGAAGAACCCATCTTATAAGTCTAGGTTTAGCATCCTTCTTTTTCATTAAGTACTTAATAGCAGAATGATTTGTATGCACTATACATTTAGTTCCAATTAAGTATGATCTAAATTTATCAAAAGCATATACTATTGCGAATAATTAATTTGGGTTTCATTCAGAGTTTTACTAGCATTGTAAATTACTTTGAAAATTTTATCATATCTTTGTCCTAAAACAGTTCTAATAGCATAATCACTAACATCACACAGCTTTTTCATTAAGTACTTAATAGCAGAATGATTTGTATGCACTATACATTTAGTTCCAATTAAGTATGATCTAAATTTATCAAAAGCATATACTATTGCGAATAATTAATTTGGGTTTCATTCAGAGTTTTACTAGCATTGTAAATTACTTTGAAAATTTTATCATATCTTTGTCCTAAAACAGTTCTAATAGCATAATCACTAACATCACACAGCAATTCAAAAGGTTTTCCCCAATCTGGTGAAATTATAATTGGTGTAGTGACTATTTTTTTTAATAACTTAAAAGCTGTTAGACATTCTTCATCAAAATTAAAAATTGCATCTTTCTCTAGTAAATGGTATGAATGCTTAGCAATTTTTGAAAAGTTTTCAATATATTGCCTATACAATCCAGCATATCCTTAAAAACTCCTAATTTCCCTTAGTTGGATAAGGTAAATTAGTGATCACTTGAATTTTAGCGGGATCTATTTTTATACTATTTTTTGATATTTGATGTCCTAATACAATTCCTCCTACTACCATAAATTGGTATTTTTCTCTACCATAAACGCTACCATAAACTGACATTTTTCCCAATTAAGGACTAGATTTGTTTCTTCATAGTGTTTGAGAACTTTAGATAAATATTTTAGACATGGGTTAAATGAAGTTTTAAACACTAAAAAATTATCCATAAAGTCTTCAATCCCTTTTTCAATTAAATCACAAAAAATTACCATCATACATCTTTGAAATGTAGCAGGGGCATTACATAAACCAAATGACATTCTTCTAAAAGCAAATGTACCAAAAGGACTGATAAACGTTGTTTTCTCTTGATCCTCAGGAGTTATTCGTATTTGGTGATAACCGATTTATCCATCCAGAAAATAAAAGTAGTTATGAAAATAAAAGTAGGAAAATAAAAGTAGTTATGCCCAGCTAGTTTATCCAACATTTGATCTAGAAAGGGTAGTGGAAAATGATCTTTCCTTGTGACAAGATTTAGTTTTCTAGAATCAATGCATATTTGCCACCCTGTGACTTGTCTAGTAGGTATTAATTCATTATGTTCATTTACAGTCACAGTTACTCCATCTTTCTTAGAAACAAAATGAATTAGACTAACCCATGCACTATTTGAAATAGGGTAGATAATTCCAACATCTAACCACTTTAGAATTTCTTTCTTAACAACTTCTTTCATAATAGGATTCAATCTCCTTTGAGGATCAGCCTTGGGTTTTCAGTTCTCTTCCATATGAATTTTATGCATACAAATTGAAGGACTAATTCCTTTAATATTAGCTATTGTCCATCCAAAGGCTTTCTTAAATTTTTTTTAAAATTTTTATCATCTTTCTTTTTCTTCCATCGTTAACTTTGAGGAAATTATAACTTGTAAAGTAGAGGAATCACCTAAAAAGGAATACTTCAAATGTTCAGGAAGTAACTTTAACTCAAGTTCAGGAAGTTTTTCTATTGATGGACAAAATGATTTATCTTTTTTTATGGTGTCCAAAATTTTGAAACTTTCTCGAACATAGTTTGAATCTTCTTTATAAAGAATTTCATATTGATCTAATTCCTCTTCTTCCTCATGTTCCAAATCTTTTACTTCAGATTTCTCTTCATAATTAATTTTGAAATGACATTCACTCAGATATCTTATTCATGACATTCACTCAGATATCTTATAATATCCATTCTATAACATTCATCATCTTTACCTTTTGCAAGATATTTCATTGATCTTTAAATAATGAAAGTAATTGTTTGATCATTGACGTGCATTGTCAATTCCCCCTTTTACACATCTATCATTGCTCTTCCTGTGGCTAGGAAATGTCTCCCCAAAATGATAGGTATCTCTTTATCTTCCTCAATATCCAGCACAATGAAATCAGTAGGAAAGAAAAATCGATCCACTTTTACTAGGACATTTTCTATAACTCCTTTAGGGTACGTTATTGAACGATCTACTAACTACAGAGTTATAGTAGTATGGGTTATTTCTCCTAATCGCAATCTTTAAAATATTGATAATGGCATAAGGTTTATGCTTGCACCTAAATCACATAAAGCTTTCTCATAAAATTTTTCTTCTATTGCACATGGAATAGTAAAGCTACCAGGATCTTTAATCTTTTCAGAAAGCTTTTTCTGAATTATAGCACTGCACTCCTCACTAAGTGTGACAGTCTCATTATCTTCAAACTTCTTTTTCCTATAGAGAATATCCTTCATAAACTTTACATAGCTTGGTACATAGCTTGGCATTTGTTCTAAGGCTTCAACAAATGAAATATAAATTATAAGCTTCTTAAAAATTTCCAAAAATTTTGAAAATTGCTCATCCAACTTTTGTTGACAAAGCCTCTGAGGACATGGAGATGGTTGTTTTTCCAAGTCAAATTTCAGTGAAGAAATATGTCTTTCTGAACCTTTCGTAGCATCCTCTTTTGGTTTTTCAATTTCTTCTCCCTCTACTTCAATTTCTTTTTGAACCCTGGCTTCCAACTCTCTTCCGCTTCTAAGTTGAATGGCTTTTACTTTCTCTTTATTCTGGTCTTTCGGATTTATTTCAGTATTACTAGGAAGTGTTCTTTGGGATCTATTACTTAATGAATTTATGATATGTCCAAGTTGTTTCTCAATATTTCTAATTGTAGTTCCTTGACTTTGTACCTGATTTCCCATTTGTAACACCACTTCTTCTATAGATAACTTCTACTCCTTAAATTGTGGATTACTATTTAAACCTAGAGGAAATGTAGATCTCTTATTATTATTCTTTTGGTTATTCTAGTTTTCCAATGGGTTTACTTGGTTGTTCCCCCATTGTTGGTCACTACCACTTGAAGCATTATTCTAGTAAAATCAGGATGGTTCTTCCAACCTGGGTTATAATAATTTGAATATGGGTTATTTGGCTTGTTATTTATGGCATTCAAAGTTTCTATGATGCTTGATAATCTACCATTTGGCTTAATGTATTCTCTTCAATCATGGAAATTGGTTGAGAAAATTTCATTCGAAATTTGTCCAGCTTCCTTGAAATTGCAGCAACTTGATTCGCTAACATAGTAAATGCATCAGATTCATGAATATTGGCTACTTTTTTAAGATTTACCCACTCATAAGGCCATTAAAAATTATTGGTAGCTATTTCATCAATTAAAGCATAAGCGTCATGAACTGGTTTCGACATCAGTGAACCACCAATAGCGACATCGATAATAGATCTAAGAGACCCAACTAATCAATTATAAAAAATTTTAATTATTAACCAATCTAGTACAACATGGTGTGTACACTTTCTAAGGAGATCTTTAAATCATTCTCATGCTTCATAAATAGATTCCCCCTCAAACTGATTAAAAGATGTAATATCATTTCTAAGCTTCGCAATTTTTTATGGTGGAAAATATTTAGCAAGGAATTTTTATGCTAAATAACCCCAAGTTCTGATAGATCCAAGTGCTAACAAATGCAACCACAACTTAGTTTTATCCCTTAGTGAGAAAGGAAATAATCTAAGTCTTATGGCATCATCTGATACACCATCATATTTAAATGTAGCACATAATTCTAGAAAATTGGCATGATGTAAATTTGGATCTTCAGTTGGTGATCCCCCAAACTAATTATTTGATACCATTTGGATAATAATATGTTTAAGCTCAAATTAATTAGCCACTACAGTAGGTTTTTGAATACTACAGTGAAGTTTATCTATTGTATGGTTGGCGTAATCTCTTAATGGTCTAAATTCTTGATAAATTTCAACATTTTGATTACTTTGATATGCCATTTCAGAATTTTTTTTAGATTTTTCAAAATTTTTAGTTTTTTTTTCTTTTTTTTTTATTTTCTTAATAATTTTTTCTAATTCAGAATCATAGGACACTAGTCCTTCAGAACCTTAACTACACATACACTAACAATAAAATGCAATAAAATAAAACACACAAAAATATTGTATAAATAAAATACTATAATAAGATATTCTTACAATAACTCTTAAAGTTTAAATAAGACTTTCTAAAATAGAAATTTACTTTCAATCAATCCTTGACAACAGTGTCAAAAACTTGATCTAGACTGTTTATATGCAACAGTATAATAATGTATTTGATTATATTTTTCACATATCTTTCCTTACTTTACAACCCTTACTTTATTCCTTACTTTACAACAGTACCAAAAACTTGATCCTGGAGAAAATAAGAATTTAACTTTTTAACTTAATATATATTGGGATACTATGCAAATATATATGTCATTATCAAGTAATATATGACTTTTTGATTGAGCTCTGAATATCGAACCCACAGGGATTGTTCGATAATTAAAGTAACAAACTTTCTACTTTAAAAAGACAAATGCTTAAACTATAGTTTTTATCACAGGAATGAAGTTTAAACATTTTTTTGGTATTTTTAAAGTTTGAAAATGAAATAAAAATTTAGTAAAGATAACTTGAGTTTTTGTAAAAGAAAATCACTGAATACAAAATATCTTTCTCCTTATCATAAATCAGTAATGAGTATAGGAATTCTGTTGCGGAAGTATTCAAATTGTGTTGTGCCAAATAGTAGCAATATTACTCTTTACCCTTATTAAAGATGCTATAAAGAATATTAACTAATTTAAAATTTGAATAGTTGTGAAGACTGGTTAGGTAGGAAAGATACTCGCTCTCACTCTAGAGTTCCCTCAGTTCCCTCCACCTAGGGGCTAACATCTCATATCAAAATGTAAAGAAATCAACCAAGTTGGGGGCTTTAGCTTGTCATTCTAAAGTCCTCTAGATCTACACCTCTCAAAGATTATTTCACTTTTTATTTGCCCTCAATCATATGAACTACATTCTCATTCATACAATCTCATGTGATTCTTTCTAACTGTTGTCTGAGACAATTCCATCCCAGTTCTTACATGTTCTCACAATAAATTTTAACATCTAGATGGGCCAGATCAAGAAGTAAATGAAGTGCATGAAATTAAATCATCACATCTTCTTCCAATATTAAATATTAATACTTTCCACAACTTCCATCCAACACTTTAATTATTTATCATTTTAAGGAGAAAGATAAAGAAAACTACTCAGAATCTATGGAGAAAACAAAACCACACATTAGTTTAAAAGTAGAAATCATTGTCAAACCAACAAGAAGTCTCGATTGAAACTAAAATTAGTTTAAAATAAAATAAAAACTTATCTCAAATCCTCCAAGAACCTCTTGAAGTTCATTTGAATATTTTCTCTCTTACAAAACTCTTAACTCTCAAAATAAAACTAAAAATAAAAGGAAAAATAAATTTGTGGTGCCTGAAATTTTCTCAAAAAGCATCTCCATGAAATTTTTTAAGAACTTTTCAGGTCTTCTAAAAGTCTCAACTTTCTTCTTTTATAATTTTCCAAGAGGTGTCTTGGTATCTCTAAAAAATGTGTCCTTATTTAATGTATTTACCAAGGGATGCCTCCTTTCACAAGTCCTTTAATTATATTTTCAGCCTTGGTGGTTATAACCACCTGTTTTAGCTAATAGGTGCCTCAAATGTTTCTTTAAAATTCTTCAAAATGAATTAACCCATCAAGTAACTATCACCGGTGCTTAAGTGAGGGGCCTCTAGTGCTTAGGCGCGACCTTCTCTATTTCACCAGCGCTTAAGCACTGGTTATAGCGGTTAGGGGCCAAAATACTTTTGCAGCATTTTTGTATTTTTGCTCTAAATTTGATTCATTTTCATTTCTTTTAGCATTTTTCACATTTTTACTTGTACTTGAAAGAAAAACACACAAATATCTTCCATTAAAGTGCAATATTAATATCTTCCATTAAAGTCAAATATCTTCCATTAAAGTGCAATATTTTAAAAATAGGTATAAAAATGTGTCTAAAAATATAATATATTTTAGGTGTATCAATAATCATCGTAACTCTAGGATTCCAATCTTCAGAGGACAAGAGGAATGATGTTCTATAACTTGATGTATGGCTTGTAGTTGTAAGAATGCTAAAATTTTTCCATCTTCCAGAAGGAGACAAATATCCTCTTATGAGGGACATATAATATACAATGCTTAGCTAAATTTGTTGCATTCCTATTGATAACTAACAAAAATTCTTCAAAAATGGGAATGGAATAAGCTCCACTAAACTCTCTAGGATTGATTATACTGATCTCCTTACCAAATGTAATGTCACACCAACTCACGATAAAAACTTTGCATAAGGGTCACTCAAAGTCATTGTGATAAATGTGTGGTAAGATATGTTCTCCTTGTTCATAGTTCTTTATTATGTTGCTATTAAGTACACTTACAGGTGGTATGATGTATCATGATACAAGTCTCTCAATCATGTATTTAAAGAACACTAGTAGATGATCCACTTCCTTACCACGGATAATACCATGTGGGCGACCTATAAGATCACGTTTGTAGTTGTAGCAGCACCCAAACTATAAAGTGGTGATGTCTTATCCTATCATCCACATTCAGGGTTTTAAGTAGGTCTTCCCTTTCAACAGGCTTTGATGTCAATTCATCTATAGTCCACATATAGTGTGGGCAATCTTCTGTTGTATTAAGTCACTAAAAGCTCTAGTGAAGAGTTGTAGTCCTTCTAGAATATTGATTAAATTGCCACTCAACTTTTCAAAGTGTTCAAAGTTTTGCATCTACATTTACTTACACCTCGCCTGTTGATCATTAAGCTTGATTTTAGAAGGTTGATGGGAAAGTTATTCTAGTTTCTTTGTTAGTGGCTTAACAGGAGTAGTAGAAGGTGTGTACTTGAACCACTTTTCTCTAACCATCGAGGAAAACTCACTAGGCACATATTCTTCTATATCTGGTGCAGTCTCTGCCTCTATATCCTTGGCTTTCTAAGCCTTTTTAGTATAGGCCTCTAGATTCTCCAATTTTTATTACTTCTATGAGTCTTACTTAAGGTAGGCTTAAAAATAACTAGTATCATGCTGGATTCTTTGTAAATTAGAGGTACTACTACTTGCCTCATTAAAAATTATATAAATAGTTCTATATCAAGTACTTCCTCTTTATAGGGTAATATGATAGCTGTGTTAGTGTAGAGTATGTCCAAGTCATCAAAACCCATTAAAAATTTAATGATTGTGTTGTTCATTAACTCTGGTCAACTGCTTGCTTGACACTATCCCAGAAGGAAAATATGAGCTTTTTAGTGGACAATTCCCTGCAACATGAACAAAGAGTAAAATGTCATCCATAGCTCAATCACAACTTTTAAATATTTGAAAAAAAATATGCTCAATAAGAGAAGAAAATAAATTAAATATTTTATAAATTAGAGTTAAAACAAATTTAGATCATTTTAAAAAAAATTAGAAACATTCCTGATGTTTGTGTTTGAACTGAAAGGAGTTGAATTGATTAATTTTTGACTTAGTTTAATTAATTTCAATATGTTCTATTAGATAGATTATTCATTCAGATTAGATATTAAATTCAAGATGTTGATAATTTAATTTTTTTTAGAAACTCAGAGATTCAATAGTGAAAGGATTTCCAATGAGGATCCCAAAAATATATTTTATTAATAAGAAATTACATTTATAGCACTATGCAAGATATTTTTTTAGGTAACACCCTATGATAGAGAGAATAGGAAGTTCACCCTTACAATTAACTAATTGATAAAAACCATTTTCTATTACAAACAGACCTTCCCCACTTTGGTTCAAACTTACTACCAATTTTTTCAGTGAGCAAGGATAGGTCTTTTAATGACTAAGGCCAATTATTCTGCCCAGAAAGTTCTACGTCGAACTAGTTTAACATGAGCTTGAATCATCCGTACTTGATACAACTCAAGATTTTGTTGAGCTAATAGAGACACTTCTTCTAATCTTTTTAGTTCTTCTAACCACAGTTCGATATTCTATTATGAAGAACATTTCTATCAAGTAGCAATCCTTAGGGAAAAAATATGCACTTCCAAAGTGAGTACAAACTCAACCCTATAAACTAAGGTAAATGGAGTGGATTGAGTTGGGGTTTAATATGTTTGATAAGTCCATAAAACTTCCATCAAATTCTTATATAATTGTCATTTTTTTCTTAACTGTCTTCTTCAAGATTTGTATTGAAGTCTTGCTGAATACTTTATCTAGTCCATTTGCTCTGAGATAGTATATGGTGGAATATCTTCAATCAATGTTATGGTACTTTATAAAGTTGTTCAGTTTCGTACTCCTGAATGTAGAACCTTTGTCTGATATAACCCATAGAGGAACATTTAACCAGTATATAATATGGTTTCTGAAGAAATGCATTATATGGTGAGCTTTCATATCTATTAGAGCAATGAATTTTACCAACTTCAAGAAAAAATCAGTTGCTACATGTATAAACATATGCAATTTAAATGAAGGAGTAGTAAATCCCATGATGTCCACACCCCAAAATTTGGAAGGCTACGAGGTAATTGTAAGGTGTAATACATTTGGCAACACATGCAAAACTACACCGTGTACTTGACACCAGTGATGTCGTCGTGCAATTATTATACATGTTTTTTATCATCATTGGATAATAATAACCCATTCTCTTAGTTTTTATCTTAGGGGTGCATTGATGAGCTCTACATAATCATGAATGTATTTATTTGATGATCATCTGGACTTTGTGCTTGTCAAAGCAATGTAAACACATATGATCAAAGGACTTGCTATAGAGTATGCCATTTGCGAGGGTGAGCCGAGCCACAATTACACAATTATTTAAGTCTAAAAAGATAGCCAAAATGTTGAACCAATTTATCTTTAGCATTTAGTGTGAAAAATAAAGGTGTAATGAAATTGATTAATTGTTTATACTCTAGGGGTACTACGCAAGTATACATATCATTTCAAGTAATATTAAGTTTTCCTTAAAAACCCCAGTATCCACATGAAAATAAAGAATTTATTATGCTGAGTTAGAAATATTCCTAATTAAACTGTAAGCTAAATTTGTAGGAGAAAAATATCGAACAGTTTGTAAAAGGATGTAACTAAAGTGGCTACTTCTAATTTAAACTAAAAGTAAATGCAAAATTTTTAAAGTGTAAATCAATTTTAGGGACAACATCTTCCTCTAATGAGGTATAAGGAAAGATGTTAATGAGAAGTCTACTATTCAATCTCTGAATTAAATGAATTTGTGAATGAACTTATCAAAAGATTGACCCATTCCTTGTTTGATGGAAATAAAATCTAACATGAAAAATATGTAATTTTAGTCTATAAAGGGAACACATATATATTACTGATGAAAAGAAAGTTCAAGCAATAATTAGAGATGAAGAGAATAACCAACCTCAGTAGAGTCACCATAAAAATCACTGGTGAGGTTTTTTGTTGTATCACCACTATAGATCTTAAAAGACTTCTATATAAATGATCAGATATGATAATAAAAGAAAAATAAACTACATGGAGATGAGAAAAAATTCCATGATTTATGGATCTAGAGAACCAAGGTGTTTTCCTTACATTATGATTATACATAAGGATAATATTATTCATGGGTTTTGTTTCCCTTTGAGGGGCTACTTCTAATAATATCTCAGGAATTGTGACTTTTAAAAATACTCTTGATTAAAGTTTTGGCTTATATCTTTTACAATCATAAATAATATTTATGAGATAATATATATTGAAGACTCAGAAGGTCAGATTTAAGAATTTTGAAATGACCTGAGTGAAATTGAAAGACGTGGATATAATTGTTAAAGATCAATTTCCCCTAAGCTAAGAAACCTAAGATGGCTGAGATTAATTTCATTTTGAAGATTGTTTTCAGGTTAAATTTTAGCTTGATTAAATTAGTTTGTTGTTAAGAGTGTAGTATAAATTATTTTTGTATTTGTTGACAAATTTATGTCTTTTAACATTAATTTGTTAAAATTATAAGGTTTTTTTTTAATTTTTTTAATGATTATTAAAGTTAATTTAAGAGCTATTAAGTTTGAGTTTATTTAAAAATTTGTTAGTACTTATTGAAATTAATTAAAATTCATTAAAGTTTGTTGAATTCCATTTTAAGGTTTGTTTAAACTTCTTAAAATTTGGTAAATTTTTGTTAAAATTTATTTATGTTTATTTCATTTTATTAAAGCTTATTAAGATTTATTTAGGTTTATTAGAAGTTATTTCAAATTAATTATACTTATTAAGGATTATTAAAATTCATTTAAGTTTCTTAAAATTTATTAAAGTTAATTAAAACTTTTGTTGCATTTTAATTAAGTTTGATTTATTAAAATTTTGGTAAGTCTTTTTAAAATTTGTTTAATTTTATTAAAATTTGTTAAAGTTGGTTAATGTTTGTTAGGCTTATTATGAATTGTTTGAAAGTTATAGTTGGTTGAAGTTAATTATAATTAACAATTATTAAATTTGGGTTAAGTTTCCAGGATTTGTGAATCCATAAGGTTTTGGCCTATTAATTGAAACTAATAATTTTTTTATTGAGCTTTAGTTTAAGGTTCAAGTTTGGTGTGTATTTTGAGCTGATTCAAATTTGAGTTGAACTAAATTGAAATTGGGATGATTTGAACTAGAATTGGGTTGAAATTAGGTTGAGTTGGAATTATGTTGAAATTAAATTTGATATTAAGTTGGATCCTAGAGTAAGGGGCAGTAAGGGTAGGGGATTTTTAGATCGAGGCAAAGTATTAACCTAGAATGACTTTAAAAGGGAGGCTAATAGATGAACTAACCTAAATTTTTGGAATAACACCCCCGCTTAAGACGCCCATGGGTTTTCCACCTTGGGTGAATTAAGAAATTTAAATAATTAACCAAAAAAATAATAGGAGCTCTCCCATTTTCCATAGCAATGAATGAAGGTAAATTGTCCTATTATGAAGTGGTTTGGGGTCCCTTCATTAGTAACCCTGTTACTTCCTCCAAGGATAACCATATAGTCCAAGGGAGCAGGTTATTTAACTTAGTGGTCCTAATCCTTAAATCTATCTATTGGGTAACCTTGGTTTCTAGACTAGACTACTTTAAAATTTGTGCGGATCTTTGTTTTACTTTTGATAACCTAGGATTTACAATTTTGAGCTATCCTAAGTTGTGTTTGTGAAAATGAGAGTTGATCAATTTTAATTATTTTCAAGGTTCAATATTTGACTCATGACTTGTTGAATTCTTAAGTTTATAAATTATGGTGTAAATTAGGATTCTTATAAGTAATTGAGGTTCCAATTTTCTTAGGTTGTCGGTTGGTGTCAGAAATCATGATTCTTATAATTTTTTTGAGTTTAGATTTCTATCCTAAATGTTTTTTCCCTCATTCCTAGTGTTTAGTTTTGTGCGGTTGAGAACTATATTCAAGGAAATTCAACTTAAGACTTCCTAGTCCTTACTCTTCATTTTTAAAGATCTTTTGTATTCTCACCAAAGATATATATATTTTTTTTCATACAAAAGGTATTTATTTAGAAAATCTTATCACTCAAAAAGTGTCAATGATACAAATTTACTTATATGTAAATTATTTTGACTTGAAATGGCCCATGATTTATTTACTTAACGGCCAACACTACAAAATCGCATGTTTCTGAGGAGAGTCATGTTTATTATGGAGAAACCTATGTTAGTGAGTGTACAAGTTTTGCCTAGGCTAAGCTATTAAGAGAACCTCACAAAGCTTATATATAGGTCATTGCATTTTTATTACATAAGCTCAATAGGATTTTCAATGTTTTTTTTTAAATCTCTTTAAGTTAGGTTATGTTTTGTTTATTTTAAAAAAAAGGTTCATCCACTAAGGTTTAAATTTTATTAAATTTTAAAAATTTAAAAGCTTATTAAAAGGATTTAATCAATTTTGAATATTTATTAAAACGTCTTCTAAGTTTTAAGAGTTTATCAAAAAGTTTTCAAAGTTTAATTTTCAAATTTAAAAAAAGGTTTACTTTTAAAGTTTTTTAAATTTTGAGAAATTTTGATTTTTATGATTTTGGTTCTTAAGGGAAGGTTTTTAAGTTTCGAAGAAGGTGTTTTGGTAATCTCGAGTTTAAAAAGATATTTTGAATTTTCAAAAAAATGTTTTCAACTTTATAATATTTATTTTAATTTTAGGAGGATTTTTCGTAATTTATTTAAAAAATTTTTAATTTCGTAAAAGGTTTTCATTTTGATTCTTTAAATGGTTTTATTTAAATTTGAAATCATTTTCAATAAAAAATTTTTAAAAAGTCAATTTTTCTAAATTTTAAAATTTAAGAATTTTTGAACACTTTTAGTTAATGAAGAAAGATTTTGATTATATTTGAATATACTTTTAAGAAGATATAACTTTGAGCCATTTAATTTATATTTATAAGAAAATATTTGTCATTTGTTAATTAATAAATGTTGCTAAGGTTTGACTTAGCCTACAAAACTCAACTTTTTTATCTTATAATTACATCAATAACACATTTTGTGTTAACCTAAAATCATGACTAATGATCCCTCCTAAAATGTATAATGAGACATTCCAATTTGCGTAGTACTCCTTAAATCACAAATTGCTTCCATAAAAACTTACATGAAAGTAAATTCATCCAACTTGCAATAAAGAAAAGGCAAACCATTAAATCATTCACACACACATAAATTCACACTCATTATCAGAACATGCAGAGAAATACATTCATGCATTCATGCCCATCACATTCACATTCACACATAATTTTTTCTTTTCTTATACACACACATCTATACTTGGCCATTTTAAATAGGTATTTCATCACATATATTCACATAGGTTACAGAAAGTGAGCATGGACTAACATGCATTAAATATAAACATAAATGGAAACAGTATATAGATTTATGTTGCAGGAAGTAAACACATAAGGCTTTCATATTTCATTTTTTTTCTTTATAGATATACTTATTCATATACACACTTTCACATACTATTAGCTTAGTATGCTAAGTGGGTTGATGGGTTAGTAGAGTGTTAATAGTTTAATTAATGGGTTCATAAGTCAGTTAGAGTGTTAATGAGTTAATTAATAGGTTTATAGGTGAATTAAGGTTTAAATGAGTTAATTAAAAAGTTAATGAGTTAATTAAGGTCTTAATGGGTTAACTAAGGAGTTAATGGGTTAATTAATTATTCTATTGGGAAGATTAAAGAGTTAACTGGTTAGATATGGTTCTAATAGATTTATTAAGAAATTTATGGGTTAATTAAGAGTTTTAGAAATTAATTAAGTTTTTTTTAATAATGTAATAAGTTAATTATTTGTCTAAGAGGTTAATTATTTATTTTAATAAATTAAATTAAAGGTTAATGAATTAATTAAAGTTTTAGTGATTTAACTAAAAGGGTTCATAAATTAATTTGGAAGTTAATTAGTTTGATTGGTGTATTAAGTTGATTTTAAGGTTCAGTTAGGATTAATGAGGATTACAGCTTATTTAGTAATTTAGTATTTTAATTAAAATGAGTTTAAGGGTTGAATGCCTTGGTTTAGAGAAAATTAGAGGGTTAAGCTTTCATTTTAGGGGGAACTTTAAATTTAGGCTCTCTGTTAGAAGGTAATTAGTGGATTAGGATTTAGATTACTAAGTTTTAAGGAGAATTAGTCTCGTTTAAGGGTTACTTAATTTTTTAGGCTCAATCTGGTGGAGGAATGGATACCAAGCTTTCAACCAAGGCAAAAGAGTGTGGAAAGCTAGGTTAAATACAAAAAATAAATTTCTATCAAATTAGATTCAACACATAGATAGCAAATCCTGTGAATGCCCTCTGAATTATGACATCATATGGAACAAAATTTCAAAGATAACTAAAGAAAACATAATAAACAGGTAACATTGTATAAGAGATGGAATACTTAGAAATCACATGGTGGATTTTAGAAATCAACATGTAATATTGTGAAAAACATAATGAATTTGAAAATTGGATGGTGAATTTTTAAATTAAACATGTGACATTATGAAAACATTATGAGATTGGATTTTTATGGTGAATTTTTAAAACATATGATAGAAAAATCGAATTACAAGTGGAAAGGAAGAGGTTATGCATTTCTTGTTCAAATTGGATGAGAAAAATTGAATTTCATCCTTGCTTATTCTCCCTTTGATTCCTTGATGTTGTCCCTTGGTTTGCTCTCTGTTTGTTGAAGAAAATAGGGAGAAAGACTTTCAGTTTTGGAGAAAAATGGGAGAGGGAGGCTCGGTTGGAATGAGGAGGAAGATGAGGAGAGGGAATTCAAAATTTGGATAGAATTGGGAGAGAGAGACTTAGGGTATCAATGATGATAACAATGACCTACATCAGAGTTAGGGGTGAGAACTAGTGTATGATGGATACATAATACCTCTACAAAAATTTAAGAGTCGTTACTTATAATTTTGATGCCAATTTTTTATTTATTTATTTATAAAATGATGGTTTTGATGACTAATGCCTTATTCTTGCCCTTGTGTTTCATGCCAATGCATGGAAACATGTCAACTTAGTGCTCTTCTTATGAGAAGACTTCACTAATGGTTGGTTATGTTCACTCTTTTATCTTTCTATATCTTGAAGCATCAATTAATTTATTATTGCAGTCTTCAGTGATTTTGGAGGATTAATTGATTTTGACATAGCCTGTTGTCTCTAATTTAGAAGAATATTTTATTTGAGACAACATTGTTTGTATGTTTTTTATGGTTTAGTTTTTATTAACAACAGGTTTACTTAAAATATATGGGGATCTGGTAAATGTGTCATAATTGAATATTCTGATTTCATGGCTCTTTTGATGGTGGATGACATTATTTTTTTTTTCCAATAAACATGTACTTGGTTGAAGTTGCACTATGTATATATATCATTTACTCTGTGTCACTTGAATTTCGTTTGATTAGCATTTGTTCTTTGTTGCATTATATATCACTCCTAACATGACTTTCAATTTGATTTTTGTTATTATAGCTATAATAATTTGGTATAGAAGCATAATTTGGGGTAAAATAATCATATTGTTTGAGATCGAAAATTTTGATGAATTAAAACATTTTCATCATTTGGAGATCAATAATAATTGGTCCTTTTTGATTCACTGAATATTTATGAAGACACTAGCGATATTCAAATATATCTGTAATAATAAGTGAATAAGACAGCATAGAAATGAAAGAGTTTTTTTTTTCCTGATAATCTAGCTATATTTGATGATTGTATTATTGATAAAAGTATTGGAGGAAACAACATCATATAGTGGGCGTCTCTCAAATTTAATTACTTACATTGGTTAAAAAATCTGTCTGACAATTCTACTATACGCATTTTCATTTGCTTTGCATGTAAGAGTTTTAGCTTATTATGTCACTTGAATTGATTAGATTTCATTATTCTTGATTAAAAAAATATTTATCCCAACAATCAAGCTCTATCATTGTTGATAATTTTATTACTAATAAAACAATAAAACGATTCCATCATTGCTCTTTAACTTCTACTAACATTTTTGTGATATCATGTCATATGAAAGAGATGTAAATTCACTTATCCTTATATATCTTTTGCACACCATTCATTTTGAATGATTAGGATCAAAGTAGCTAAAGGATGACATGAACATGCTTTATGATGTTTGATAACAAATATATGACATAGACATGTAAGAAGAATTTAGTTTATTCTTACAAATGGATAAGATAGTTGAAGGACAATTTGTCCAACATTTCATAAATTTCATAACAAAATTATAACTAAAGCCTAAAATAAAGTCTTCAATTGAGCAGAACTACCATACTTGAAAAAAAAATTAATATAATCAAAATAATATTTGAAACTTTTGATCTCAGTCATGCTTTCCATTATAAATAATTGAGATTCCATGAAGTAGATTTTTTTTTAATAAAAACGATTGATATTTGATTGACTATGGGGCAATGGGGACAGCTTGTGCGTTTCAGGATAAGCAACTTATCCTGAAACGCGACCCGCGGGTCGACCGTAGGGTTTGACCCACGACTTGTGTTTAGTGTAAAAATCTAACCGTGGTTTCGGATAAACAAACAAAATATGTGATCCAAATGTTACCACGACATTTTAAAAAATGCACATATAAGCTGCCCCAAATGGGCGCTTAGGGTCCGTTTGGGGCAGCTTGTGCGTTTCAGGATAAGCAGCTTATCCTGAAACGTGGCCCACGAGCTGACCACAAGAGTTGACCCGCCGCCTGCGTTTAGTATAAAAATCCAAACACAGTTTCAGATAAGCTGGTGAAACGCGCGAACCAAACAGTACGGAGGCATTTTGAAAACGCCGCCCGCACTTATATGTTGCCCTTACCGTCATAATAAACTGCATGATAGAAAATTGAGCATGTGTGCATGCAGTTATTTTAACTGTTGGTAGACAAAACAATAAGGCCAATGGCCTCTCAAGTAACATTTTGTTCTCGTATGAGAACTCTAAAACAAAAAAAATGGGACATTTTCGTACGTATCACCCAATTCTTATTTATTTACATATATAGATATATATACAACACCTATATTTTGCTTTTTAAATTTGTACCACCAAATTCATATACATCATATAAAAAAGTATCGCCGTTTTAAATTTCATAAGTGAAATACACTATTTCATACATAGATAAAATGGCCTACATGTAAAAAATTAGAGTTTAGATGTTAGATATGTAAATACAACGGAATTGAGCGGTTTGCATAACAAAAAAAAAAAGCATATATAACACATATATCAAAAATATCATTTCAATGGTTGACATTTCATGCTAATTAAGCGAAAGGCTATTCCAATATATACATATGAATGACATTTCATACGAATAAAGGGAAATATTATTCCAAAAATTAGGGGAGTTGGCATTATGTTATCTCATCATGAATGATGTAGCAACGTATTTAGTTGATTCCGTATCCTCCCGTTATTTCACTCAAATTTTCCACCACCACAAGCCTCTCTACAGGTCCGCCCACCACATCCACTAACTTGGGCGGCCATATTATTGATCAAGCGATCATGGCCGTCCATAACGTCCACAATTTGTTGACTCCGATGGAAGGCTGGCCAACGTGCGCCAAGCAGCGCATTTAAAATGGTCGAAGTTGATCAAAGGAATGTCAGCGGGTTGGGCGGCACAGTACTTTAAATTTTGAACAGCTTCTACCTTTTTTTTTTCCAAGCTGCGAATTTTAGTTTTTGATATATGCTGCTCGTAATATTGTTAGATTTCAAAAAAAGATGAATTATTTTGTGTTTTGCCAGCTTAAATTATGATATAAATACTATTTTAATAAGTTTGACTGACATCTGTATGGGTCTAATTTTGACATATGTTGAATCCTTGGCTGCCTTTGTATGGTTCGTACAACTCGAAGAAGACATGTGAATGGAGACATAAGGAGGGATATGTGCTCTCCAAGCCTCGACTTTTGGTTCCTCACTAGAGAGGGGCGGGAGGAGATGATACCGTTTCAAATGTTTGTTTATATCACTTCTTCCAAAGGTGGGAAAGCTCATCAATTTATAAGATTCATAGATGGCTCTCACATTGAAGGGCTATACAGATGGAGAAGAAAAATATAAAAGTATAGTCTGTTCAATACAGAGTTTGTCCATGATTCTCGAATCGAGTGACGTTGACATGGATAGGGCTCGTAAATGGATATAGACATATGTTTTTTCTTTAATGATGATATTCATTTCGATCGTTAGCTGATCTTGTGAGATATATGCTGAGAGAAAGACAAGTCTCTCTACCAGCTGGTACATGATAGCTTGCTTGCACATTGATAGGTGAAATTGACAATCAACATATGATGACTTTGTTTTAGAGAAGATGGGCTTCTTAGGCCATGAGGCCTGTTAACAAATGCACTGACCCATGCAAGCCATTTATGAGCATACATTAGTTCCTCGATTCTCTTAACACTTCAACAAAGTACTGCTGAAAGACCAAGAGACTGAAGAACATGTTGTCTCATGGTTGCTTAAAAATTTTATGTTCACTCCACATATAGCTCAACCAAAGAATGACAAAGTACAAAATCAATTTTGTTCAAGTTTAGGCTATCTTCTTGCTAATGTAGGATCTTTTTAATAATGAATATTAAATACACAACAACAGGGTATCCTCCACCATCTCAAATGACCTCTCATAAAGCCAACACCACTAGTTAATTAGTATATTCTCCTTAGTACCCTTGTAAACAGCTTAAGAAATTTTCATCTCGTATCTATATGCATGTACCAGATATCTACATGCGTCTTTTATTTAATTTTTATGAAAAGGTAACAACTTCTCTACTAATACATATGTTTACATTTCAATTATGTAGAATGCTTTACAGTCTTTAATCCACATTGGATTTTTTTAAGGTTTACTACAATCTATGTTTCTTCGAGTTATTCAACCTTTTTATGGTATTAGAGCTGTAGTGCAACTGCAAGCAGGGAGGATTCCACAACTTCAGCTCTCAATGACAGTCTAACAAAACTTAAAATTGATCCAATTTGAGATGATATATTAATCCTTGATAATCTTATTCACTAGAAAACAAAATGTAAGAAATATTTCATTAATTAATCAAGAGATTCTTGAGCTTCCCTCAAGATGAAATTAACAAAAGGTACACATTCCTTTGGGAGTTGCTCTTGACCCCTAAAACAAAATAAAACTTATGGTTTTCTAGTTATATGTGTAATTAATTTATATAGGATTTTCTCCTTGGATTGGATTTTCAAAGAATTTCGACCTGATTTCATTTTGGGCATACATTTTGATCTATCAGTTGAAGGCTATGCTATAGAAATTATTCACATTCACTTTATTTGATTTTCAAGTTTCATTACATTCCCTCCTTTTTCAATTTCTCTCTTTTAAATCATTTTGATGGCCTAAGAGAATATGTTATTTAAAAATGAAAATTATAAAATAAAAAATAGACAAACTAGCCATTTTGAGTAAAAAATAACAAAAACACACCCTTCTATAATCATTAATTGAGAAGATATTCATGACATTGGCCTTAAAGATGGATTTATTTAAATCTAAAAGGTTACAATCTATGATGGGATTTTCTCTCATTTTTTCTCGTAAAATGTTTTAGTAATAAACATGTATTTTGAGCCAGCATATTGACATAGCTTCCAGGATTATAGATTGGAATTTTTGTCACAAATAATAGTGAGTTTTGTGTGAAAGAAGAGCCCTGTTAAAAAGTGTAATGAATGTATTGAAAATCCATGAATAGAGGGGCGACTTGAGTTATGGAGGTTTTCCATTAAATTTAGATGTAGCTCGGGTAGAAAATGAAAATTATTATAGCTTTGTTATGTATAAAAAAAATAATTCATGAATACACGGTTGATTTGGTTTTCCAAAATATAGAAGAAATCTTGATCAAAATAGGATATGAGATTTTTATAGGCAAGAACCTTATCATAGTGATGGAAACCTTAATGTTCAAAATACATGTAATTTGAATGACAATTAAAGCTCAATGGTTGGATTACTGGTTAGATTATTTCTGTTGAGGATGGGCATTGTTCGATTTGTTTTGAGATGTTGATTTTTAATTGTGGTTGATAGACTTACGACTTAAGATTACTACCGAGAGAGTTCTCCTTAGGAGTTGAGAGAATTAAGTCTGGGAACTCTAAATTCAAAATTTTTTGCTATAATAAGAGAGGTATTATCAGCCTTATATAAAATTATTAAAAGTGGCTAGCTAAAAATTAAAATTGTGGGTATCTGCCTCCTTAAAACTATTAGTAGATGTTTTGGTTTGTTAAAAATGGTGGAGGAGGAGGAGATAAAGTGGGAAAAATAATTGAGGTGGGGATGTTTTGTCAATGATTTATTTTACAGGACATGCAATTCTATTCCTCTAAGCAAGTAAGGGTTGGTTGGCTTTTCAAAATCCAATGTTAAGGCTATATGAAAAAGGTTAGCTATGTGAGTTTAAAAAATATATCAAAATTAATAATAAGCTTCTATTCATAGAGAAAATCCAAGTCTTGAGGATTATCATAGATCATACTACTAGTATTATCTAAAATACATGATCCATTACTAATTTGAATACAAATTAGGACAAAGGTGATACAATATTTATTAAAATTAAATGCATCAACGGATTAGGGGGATACTAATAGGATGAAAATTTTTCAATTACCCTCTAGATTCCAACAACTCAAAATAACTTTGACAATTTTAATTCAAATAAAAAAAAAGTGGGGAACTCATCTCTAAAAAGGTTAAAGGTAGAGTTTTCTTTTTTTCAAAAAAAAAAAAGTCTCCACACCCACAACAAAAAAAAAAATTGTCCCTTTGATCCAGGCTATATAAACTTTTTTTTACAGTGAATTTAAGAAAGAAGAAACCACAATTTAGTAAAAGGAGCTAAAATTTACCTTTGATTTTCTTTGTTTTTTTTGCTACAACAAGTAGGGGACCATACAAAAAATTCTTTCCAATGGAGTAAAAAATTAATGATAGCTCCCATTCAAATGAGCTTGAAGTGACCTTTCCATCGAGAAAACAATTGCCTCTCTAGAGCTTTTAATAAAAATTAATGGGAACTCTTTCATCTAGGGTTTATGAATCATAAAAACCCCTTAACTATTATGGGCTAGGGTTTGCTTAACTTTGATCACAACCATTTTAGAGCATGTTATAGAAGGTGATGAGAACAAACAATTTTGCTTGATTTAGAGAAGCTGACATATTTTATTCGTGAAGAGAATATCTAAAGAGAAAGGAATTGTAAAACATTGGGGAGTTGAGCTTGTTAATTGTTTGTTACATGGAGGAGGGAGTGGAGGAATTTCCATGAAAAAAAAAACCTCTTGCCTAAGCCAGAGGGGTAGAAAGAAAAAATATGGTCAAGATTTCTGGAGAAGATCCCCACAAACTGAAAATAAATATATGAGGCAAACAAGAAGAAAATCAAGGTGAGAAAAAAGGAGATGCAAGAAAAACTTTTAATCCTTGTTTAATCTCACTCCCTGCTTCTAAATGAAGGAAAAGTAAAATTAAAGTATGGATGGTCCCCTGTTTGAATTGTTCAACATCTCATTGATATGCTCTAATAGATTGTTGATTAATATTAACTTAAAAATCAACTAGTAAAAGCAATATAAACTTTCTTCAATCCATTTGGTAAAATTTTTGTTAAATCCAATGCCTACTAGCTCTTCAAAAATTTTTAACCTTTTTAACATATATTAACTCGTTATTATGATAGGGTCTTCATCTTTTGGCTCAAGCAATTTTTTTTAATGATTTTCCATAATTTATGAAAAATAACAAATTTTGTGAAAATTTAATTAAAATGTGTTTTAAGTTAATGTTCAGTTTTTAATAGAAAATTGAGTGTTAAAAGAAAAAAAATAAATACACATTTTTTTACCACACTTAGAAATTTAAAGCTTAAAGTTGATACTTAAATCTACAAGACAACATATGGGTGATTGTAACTTTACTACTATGAAAATTTCTATTAATAGTATTGTAGTAAGAGTTATTATGACTCATGATTATTTAGAGTTAAGATAGTGATTACAAAAATTATGTGTAGACCCCATCGAAAAATTACAAAAGGTTTACCCCATCTAAACTTGATTTGGGTTATTTTGTATTTACATTCTAATGGCAATTCCATCCAAAAAATAAATGAGGCACAAGTTCATTAACTCAGTTCATGGTATGAAACCACTTGAAATAAGGCAAATTTTTTTGCCACAAGAGAAAATATCCACCAGCCTTAATGCATCATCAAAAAATTTGTTTCATCCAGCATGATTCTCGATGTATTATTAAGCAATAAATGTTCTAAATTCATATTCAATAATATCTAAGGCTTCAACCTCAATAAGTTTATAGTAAAAAAGATTTTCTTGAAAAGACAAGCCTAACGATGCCATAGTTGATTCGACAGGTCCAATCAAGTTCAGATCAAGATGTTGAAGCACATTTAGATGCTTTGGACTATCAATTGAATTGTTAAATGAACTCCAAAGAGAAATTCTATGAGCCCAAGATCACTCAATTTTGAGATTATTAAAACACTCAAATTTTAAAAATACCTATATAATCTAGAGGGATCAATTTAGGCCATCTGATCAAGAGATTGGGAAAGTTATTTGCTAAAAGACCGAAATTCTCCTCTTATAGAGGCTATAACCACAGCTTCTAAAGCCATCAACCATCGTCGACCACTTCCATTTGTCACCATCAACCACCCCAGTTGCCACAACCCACCATCTTTAATCATTAGCCGCCATCTAACCTTATTTGTGAACATCATAATTTGAATATTAGCATTGTGCCTAACACTTGTATTGAAGACCGAATGGTAATCATTGGCGTCTATAGATGCTAACAACCATAGACCATCATCTACCAGTTGACCACTGTCGGGCGTCACCTCCAGTCACCACCGACCATCAAACACCTGCCATCAATGACCCCTATTTGAAAACTTCGTAGTATGAATATAGTCATTGTGTCTGCCATTGATATTTAATACCCAATGAGTAACCATCGACCTCTATAGTCACCAATCATTAATGATGCCCATTCGTCAGACACCATTCACCATCTCTCATCATCCACCATCAACCACTATTTATCAGCCACAATTGACCACTACCCATCGACCAATGTTGACCACTGCAAGCAATCATAACCCACTTAAATCGCTAACTACCAGCCAATGACAACCCTTGTTTGTAAATGTTGTAGTTTGAATATGATCGTTGTTACTAACACCCGCATTTAAGGCTTAAAGAGTAACCTCTAGCCTCTATAACTGTCAAATACCAATGATCACCACCGTCAATCACCATTGACTACCGCTTACCATCAACGCTTGCTGCAATTGACCATTAGCTTCTTACGACCACTACATGCAACCATCATAATTAAAATACGGCCTCCATAACTAAGTAGCACTATTATATCAACTAATGTCTTTGTAACTGACTACTACTGTTACATCTTTTAACTATGGACTCAGTGTCCAACTATCTCTATTAAAGCAACAGACTATAGCCTTCGTGGACAAATACTATTATTATAGCTTCCAACTACGGCCACGGTGGCCAATTATCATTATTGCAGCCACTAAATACAACATTCATGGCCAACTACAACCTTTGTAACAATTAAATATGACCATTGTGATCAATTACTATTAGTACATCTTTCAACTATGACCTCTATTGACAACTTTCGCTATCGCAACTAGCGACTACAACCTTTATGGTTAATTGCTATCATTTTAGGAACCAACAATAGCATTTGTGGCAAACTTTTACTACAACATCAATACATGTCATATATTACACTTACCAACTGCAACCTTTATGACCAACTATTACTTTTTTTTCTACCAACTATATTCTTAATCAACTACTAATATCAATAGAATTTTCAACTATGGCCTTCGTAGCCAACTACTATTATTAAAACCAAGAATTGCATATATTGTAGCCCAATTATGGCTATTATAGTCGAACTACTATTGTACATCTGTGACAATCGGCTTTGTAATTCCATATCCTCTATGTTAGGAAAAGAGTAAACTTATTATAATCATATATTGGATTGCTTTGACTAGGCTAGGCGACATATATTTTTTCCTTTCCAAGATTTTCCCATTTAAAAAAGGCTTGGTGTATCCTCTTGCTATATTTCTATTATCTATGTGTGTGTTGGATCACCATGAAATACTAAAATATTAAATTACCACTCTACCACAATGGTTTTCTCTACACATAACAAGCCTCAAGAAGAACTCACCAAGACAATCAACAAATCTTAGATTAATTCAACATGCATATTGATTTACATTTAAAGAAGACACTTGACCTACACACTAAGGAGACCTAGTGACCCCACCACATACAACAACCAATGATTAGTGCGAGTCTGAGCCTATATTTTGGGCTACAACCTCTATGTATTTTATTGATTTTATTGGATGAACAACTTATCCTATCACATGTGTGACTCTAGATTTTCCTCTATAAATGAGGGAGCTTAAGTGTGGAACCAACCATTATTTTGAGGGTAGGTAAACTAGTTATATAAATAAAATAATATTAAAAGAAGAACAAATGGTTGATGAACAAGTTAAAATATTGTATTCCATCATGATTTCCATATTAAATGATGATTTTATGCTTTTCAACCTATTTTCAATTTTTTTTGATAATGCTGCATGATAAGTTTATTCGGAATTATGTTAAATACTTTTGTTTAAAATAAAGTAAAAATTAATCATTGCACTATTCATGTCCTGTTCTAATCAATTCTTATTGTAGAAAATGCTCTTTCCATTATAGTCGTCGTAATTGGAAAAGCTTGAGCCAATTAATAATCCTGTAAACTATGACATACAGACAATTTGTCCATAGCAGTTAGTTTTGCAAGATTTCCAATAATGCTTAGAGATGTAAACATAGCATTGGTTGGATATTAATAATACAAGTAAACATGTTATGCACAAAAGCCACAAACTGAAACAACTGCCAACAACATGATATAATATTTTTTTATTTCTTTCATTCTTGCGCATTCATGTATTTGAATCTTTATGTTGTTGAGGTTTTATTAAATATTCACATTTTTTGTGACATCTTTCTAAGCGTGTGGATATTAATATTGCAGGAACTTTTTCTATCTTTACGGAAGTCTCTCATTTCAACCTTCCTGGCTTCATTTCGTTTTCGTAAGGTTGGCCATAACATACAGACAAAGTAGAAATTGCATGTGTCATCTTTCATCTCAAATACGACCATCTAAATTGGATTATTTTTCTTTGAACCTACAAAATTGTGACTTTTTGAGAGTCTTGGGCAGCTGCCCAACTAGGTACATTGAGGGTTATTATTTATTTATTTTTTTAAATTATATGATTTTTGAATAATTCTAAATTTTTAGAAAACTTTTTTATTCTGCATATTTGTCTTCTCAATAAGTTTGTTTGTCCAAAATTAATGAATAAGCTATTTCTCGTTATTTCGTGGGATTATGCAAAGTAATATTTGCGCACCCTCAAAGAGAGGCTAGTTCATCAACCACCCACTAGAAATGAGAGAAGTAAAAGAGGATTGTACTATTATTAATGTACCAAATGAGATTTATAATGATGGATTTGAGTCTGAAATTATTTTACCTACATGAAAACTTACGAAATAAAATGCTGACATTCAAATAATAGAGTTCTTGAAAAATCTAGAGTACTCACTCTGGATAGACTAAATGGGCGAAATAGACCATCCAATTCCAGAGCAGTTGACACCGGTCCTTAACAAGCAGTAAAAAGACTTAATGGCTGCCCAACTGATGTTGGCCCACCATAATGGCCACTCAAATCCTTCCGATCAGATATTTGTGGCCCCTATGGGCCATAATTATGTATGTACTAAATAGCACCACCATACCTACATACATTACTGGAACGATATGTAATTTTATGACCCCCCATTTTGATAAAAAGGTTACACAAATTTACTGTTCAATACTGTGTCATTGCTCTCCTTGCTCGCTCCCTCTTTCTTCCTTCAACGCTCTATTCCTTAAGCGTGTCTCTCTGACTGTTTTGAATTCAACATCATAAGCAGTGTGGTGAGCATGGTCATGCCATCGACAAGAAGAGTAGCATAGTTCTCATGAAGAGAAGAAGGAATCTAAAGTGAAAAAACCAACATAAAGTCCCCATAAGATGACATAGAGGAGTGAATGCAGCGAAGGATGTAAGAGATGAGGACTCAGATCATGGATCAGCTGTTGGGCATAATCAATAAATTCGTGAGGTTCATCGTAAATAGTAAGGCAGTGAGGTAGGAAAAAAAATGGGGCACATCAACCGAAAGACACTTTTTCCCTCCATGTCTTTAAAGCGGAACCCATGTAGAAGTTCAAACTTTTGATGTTGGATGCTTACCAAAGGTGGTGAGATTCCAATGGCCAAATTGTTGCGTTTTAATCAACAATGTGCCTGCTGAAGGGTTTCTAACACCTTCAAGTGCTGATTGTTCCTTATCTTCCTAAGGTTGTCAGCCTTGAAGTGGTTCTAATCACTCTCGAAAAGGAGCATCAACAGTTTTTTAGTGTTTCGAAGACTTTTTTGAGTGTAGTTCACAAGCTCCCAAAGAGCGTTCGAAACATGTGGCATAAGAAGCAGGGATCAAACGAGAGCTTTTCCTCTTATATCATCCCTTTCTGGAGAGAAATTTTAGAGTTAAAGGACCCCTGAGCTAACATGGCACAAATCACCTTGAAGTAGGGCATGTGGTATGAAAGGTTTCATTACAGCCTCAGCCTACAACAACCTCGATGCCATTCATGACAATGAATACTTCAAGGAGGCAACATTTTGTTCAAGTCAGTGATCAATAAACTTAACCATTAGGCAAATCAATCTGTAGTGCTAGCCTGCCCACTATTTAGTTTTTTAGGTGAGTGGAAGGAGGCATTGAGCGCGATGTCAATGGCATTCACCTGACGTGAAGGAGAGAAGTAGTTCACAAAGATGGGAGAGTTCCATAGAGTGGACTCTCCTCCCACCTAAAATGTCTTTTTTGGCCACCCACAGGTAAATTGATTCAGAGCCATTGTGTCAACCTACCATATTGTAGTGAAGTTCCTATAAGATGGGAAAGTTATCAGTGGTAGAGGAGACTTAGAGAAATCACGATTCTGCTATTTCAGAGTTGTTTGAAGCATGGAGCAGGAGCCACTTGACTTACAAAACTAGAGGGAGGGTGGGCTCGAGACTAGTGATACCACCTAGAAGATCCTTGTTTTTGAAGGTGATCCTGTATATCTTTCCAAGTAAGTCAAAATTTTGATGCATGACTGAAGCAACAGATTTTAATGTGTTACTTTTTCAAATACTTTTCAATATTACAAAATAAACGCGACAGTTATAATAATAAATATGCATTGTCAAACCAACAAAAATAACTTTAATAAAAATAATTTTATCATTAAAGAATCTTTAAACTGTCAAATCCCCTAATAATAATGCAAGTATACGTATTGCTCAAGTAATAAAGGGCTCTAATGGACCTAGATATCAGTCCTAGATATCAATTCCACAGGGAAGTTGGAAATGCTTATAGATAAATTCTTATGACTATGACGTAAAACACTATTCAAACTACAAAATGAAAGTACAAAATTTTAATATAAAGTAATTAAGGGTATGCTAAATAAAATGCAAATAAAAGGAATTAAGTTAATTAAACTAATTACTAAACTTTCAAAAGCAAACTTATAAAATCTAAACAAAGTTTTTGCGACAAAGTGTTCAAATTTAAGAAAGCATCATTCCCTTTTACAACGAGTATATGAATTGTAACGAAATTGAAATCACTTAAAAATATATAAATATTGTTTTGTGTCAAATAGGAGCAATCATATTCTTTACCTTCATTCAAGTGCATAAAGAACATTTCCAGAGTTTGGTCCCTAATTCCAAGGTTAGGCTGAGAGGATATAGGCTGCTACTCTAGAGCTTCCACTACTCCCTCATCTGAGGCCTAACAATCTAGCATTAGTTTACAATCAACTGGAACAAATTGTGGGTTTTAATTTATCACCTTAAAATCTCTAATTCTGCATCCAACAAAGTATATTTCCCTATTTATATTTCCCTATTTATTTGCATTTAACCCCATGAATGACATCCTCTCCCATGGAATCAAATGTGTTTCTCACTATGTTGTAGAAATCATAGCCCTTTCGGATCATACTTTTCTCAACACATATTAACATTTCAATTAGTCAGATTAAAAATTAAATGAAGATCCAAGTTAAAATCATTACAAATTATTAACATTTAATCTTCACAAAAGCAAATCTCATTGTTGGGAGAAGGATAAATAAGACTACTTAGAATTCATGAGAAGGAAAAAATAAAACACGGATTTCATATATAAAAATAAGTTTACAAAAACAAAGAAATAAAAGACAACTTATCTCACAATTCTTCCTAAGAAAATCCATAGAAGTTCTCTTCAAACACTTTCCTTCTTTACAAGGACTCTCAA
The DNA here is from genome assembly GCF_001263595.1 of Phalaenopsis equestris. Lineage (NCBI taxonomy): Eukaryota > Viridiplantae > Streptophyta > Magnoliopsida > Asparagales > Orchidaceae > Phalaenopsis > Phalaenopsis equestris. Next base: position 374,985 of record NW_018164632.1, on the reverse strand, counting down.
TTCTCTCTTAGAAGTGTAATAAAGAAGAAATCTCTCACCTTTTCTCTCTTATTACAAGCCTAGAAGAAAGTCTCCAAGCCCTTAATAACCGCTAGGAGGAGTTTTTAAATTCGTAAAAACTGCCTTGGATGACTGGAAACTTCCTATTTTTGAATTTCAAGGCCTATAATTCCAGAAATACTTCCAAGTATACAGTTTTCAATGGAAGAAAGTTTATCAATTTTGACGCACAAAGATTATACAACAAGTTATTGTAAAGAAGAGGCTTATCAAGGAGAGAGGCTTTGTCAATCACAGATTGATTAATGCAAGTTATTTGATTGATAAAATCATTGTACAAAGGCAATAGGAAGTTCTATGTTACACTACCGCTGCAGTTGTTGTACCAGTAGTGAAGGAATTCTATGCCAATTTACATGGAATTACCCAAGGAGTTGTCTTCATACGAGGTAAGGAGGTAAGGCTGTACCATTTACTGTACCATTTACTTCTGCATGAATCAATGAGTTGTATATGATAGAAAACATTCCAATCTATCATTATACAATTTTCATCCATACAAGAGATTTGATGCAAGATGTCTATAATTTTCTGATGGATGAAAGTGATATTTGGGAAATGTGAGATGAAGGATATGTTAGTTTCTTTGCTTCATTGCTTATTCCAATATCAAAGCAACGGCATTTCTTCATTTCTACAAAATTAATCCCTACTATGAAAATTAGTAGAGTCACCAAAAAAAGTGTTATTTTGAATTATTGCATTCAAATGGAAAAACTCATTGATATAGGATCTAGCATACTTAAATTTGTTTTTGATATTATTATGAATGGACCAATTTATGGACTTGGGCATCCTTCCAAAAATTTCATACTTTACAGTCAATCTCAAGTTCCATATGAAAGTTGGGAAAATTTAAGTTACCTTGGGAGCCCAGGATTCCAATTGATGATAGTTATGTTGGGAATGGGAATGAAGCATTAGATACTATCTTAGATCACTCATCACAGGCTTCAACTCCATTGATGCCACCAACAGTTGGAAGTTCACTTGCCGTAGAAAAGAAATTGAAGAAAATTGAAAGAGAACTTCAGAGTATTACGAATGTAATAAGAGATCTTAAGTACCTTTTTGATCACCTAAATTGGAGGATGAAAGAAAATTTTGATCATACTGGAATATTTGAAGCAGGATTAGTGCAGATGCTTAAAGAAAAAATGATGGATCGAAGAAAATTCGGCTGATCAATTTATCTATCGAACCTTCTACAATTTGTATGTTCATTATGAGTCAATGAGAGATATCAGAGGAGGAGAGAGCACTAAAGATGAGACAACATAAGTAAAGAATTTGGACTCTCACTACTAGTTTAAAAAACTTATGTACTTAATGTAATTATGTGGATATGATTTTGTTTGCTTTGCCTTAGAACTCTAAACTTTGATTGTGTGTATAGTTTTGTGTCAGCGTTCAACATTGATTTATAATTTAGTTTTGCTTAAGATGTGTGAAAGTATGATTAGAAAAATGTGTTTGTAAAATTGTATTTTCATATATAAAAGTTAGTTTGTTGTTGTTTGTGAAAATGTTTATTTGTGCATTATTGTTAGATAAAAATTTGTGTTTAAAAATACTAAAAAGATTATGGAGAAAATTGAAAGGAAATTGAAAATTAAAAAAAAAATTGAAAAATGAATTTTAGGCCTTCAGCGCCGACGGCACTGACGGGGCCCTCGACCCGAGAACAGCCTTTAACTCCTTAAATTTGCGATTTTCACTGTAAACCTCCACTTTTACCCTTTGAGTCACCTTCAACCTCCGATTTTTGCACCTAGGGCTTGCATTTACTTGGATTTGAGGCGATTTTGAGGCAAAGGAACTTTGGATTTCATCTTCTCTAGACAAGAGCTACACTTTGAGTTAAGAAATTTTGATTCTCACCAAGGATTTATTTCACATTGCTGAGATTCAAAAATTTTGGAATCTTTGAGAGATTTTGAGAAAATCATTGCGTGAAGAACTCTTACTTAGTAGATTTAAGTTTAAAATGTTTTACATTGTGATTTTCAGAATTTTTGGAATTTATTTAAATTTTTTAGATTTTTCTAGATTTCCCATGTCACCTAGAATGAGCAAAGGAAAGAGAAAATTAGATTTTGATGAACAAAAAATTGTTAACTTCAGGGCTAGTGCTCGTTTCAATAGTCTACTTGAACATAAAAAACTGGTTCTGGATCATGATGTTAAAAATATGGGAGGAGAAGTCGAGCGATTGATCAATGCTCGGTAGTGGGAAAATTTCTGTTATTTTACTGCCGATGCGATTATTGGTGTAGTAATGGAATTCTATGCCAACTTTATTGAAGCTTCTGACGATTTTGTTTTTGTTCATAGAAAAATGGTGGAGTTTTCTCCAAGTAAAATTAATGAGTTTTATCAGTTAGAAGATGTCTACAGTTGCCAATATAAATCATTTTCTGCTACTAATGAGGCCTTAGATGAGGTTATTTCTTTTCTTACAGATGGAAGAGAGACCTGGAAAGTTAAAAATGGTGTTAAAGTAAATTTTCCTCTTTCTATGCTTAATGTAGTATCTAAGGCCGGACACTACTTTATTTTTGGAAGAATGATTCCTACAAATCATCATAGAGAGGTGACCAAGGATAGAGCCATCATGAACTTCTGTATTCAGCAGGTGATGAGGATAAATGTAGGCACTATTATCTATATGAACACTAGATCTATTGCTTTGGGAGAGACCACTGGAGGTTTGGCACACCCTGCATTTGTTTTTACACTCTGTGAACAGGCAAGAGTTGATTTAGACTTGTGGAAGAGAGGATTGAGCCTCCAAGACCTATTGGGCTTGTCAATATAAAAAAATATGAATCTCATGTTGATTGGAGATCTGGGAGTATAACCAGAGATATTCCTTCTACTTCTAGTGACCCTACTAACAGAGAACTTCAGACCAAATGATGATCTAGCAGGGAGATATCTTAAGAATGGATCATAGTTTGCAGAACATGGATGTCAGAAATTCTCAAATTAATGATTTGCTACGGCAAAAGTTTGAATATGATGTGGCTTATGATCATGCACTGGTTAGGTACTTAAAGGGTGATCATTCAGTTCAATTTCCTACTCACCCTGTTTTTACTCCATATCAGCGGCATAATTTGGATGCAGAAGAAGAAGAAGATGATGATGATTGGTGATCTGATTTCTTTTAGTTATATTTGATTGTACTTTGTTATTGTGTTGTTTGTTTTTTTTTATATTGTTGAGACTGTTTGTTAGATTGTGAGACTTCGTTTTATAGTTATGTTGAGTTGTGAACTGTAGTTTGTAAAACTATTTTCATTTCTGAAATTCAGTTTAGTTATGTTGTTAGTTTCAGTATTTTGTTAAATGTGGTGTGACTAACTCTTTCTCAACAGATTTTATATGTATTATGTGCAATTTAATGTTTTATGTCTTGTAGCCTTTTATATTAGCACCTGCAGTACTTCAAAATTAAAGTTTCAAAATCAAAACCTTCAACAAGTATGTCTTTTCTTTATGTATTTAATATTTTCTTTCACCCTTTATTTTTAAGTTATTCATGCTAAATCGTTTAAAAATTTAAGTTGGGGGGGGAGAGGGTGGAAAAATGA